>NC_080417.1:143301936-143516830 GCF_029873635.1 Malania oleifera
CTTGGGTCCAGCTAAGACAAAAACGCATAATGATTACAAAGATGTTTTTAATGAGGTTTCGAGTGTTAAGTTCCTTTTGAGTTTCCCAAGAAGTTGATTCTTTGGGTGTTTTCAGTCATATCTATCTCCAGTCTTTTAGGTAGTTCTACGATTTCTATGATGTTTTCCTTTGAAACTTCATTCATTATTTTTTCTTCTTTTATTTCAGATCTCTTACGTTTTGTGGATATCTTCTTTTTCATCATCTTCTTAACATTTATTATCATATTATTTGATTCATCAAACGTTATGTGTATTGATTCAATAATATAAGATCCTTTTATTTAAACCCTATACGCGTTACATTTGTCGCTAACCTAAGAAGATACCTTCATCAGATTTTCAATCGAACTTTCCTAAATCATCTTTAGTATTAAGAATAAAACCTTGGGCACCCAAATACATAAAGGAGGAAATGTTGGGTTTCTACCTTTCCATAATTCATACGGTTTTTTGTCTATACTGATTTTATGATACCCCTATTGACAATATAACAAGATGTACTAATAGCTCTGCCTAAAATATTTAGGTAGATTACTTTCGTTCATCCTAGTTCTAGAGCCACTTTCTTAAGGGTTCTATTTTTTCTTTCTTCTACAACTCCATTTTGTTGTGAAGTCCGAGGTGCTGAAAAATTATGGTTTATTCCCTATTCATTACAAATTTTATCAACGCTTTATTGTTAATTCCCCTGGCCTGATCATCACTTCTAAACAATTAGTTATGTTATAAGCTTTTTCATTTGTAAGTTCTTGTTCATAAGGTGATTAGCATGTCCAAGCTTCGTCTTTGTTGGCTAATAATAATCCCAGTAAATCTTGAATAGTCATCCTAACATTACAAAAGCATATTGTTTGCCTCTTAGTTTAAGGTTCTAGTTGGACCAAATAAGTCTAGGTGCAGGAATTCTTCTAGGGCACTTCTTTTAGTAGATATGTATTTTTTTTTTTGAAACTTTTTGACTTAACTGTTTCCTTTTGGCGTGCAGCACACAACCTTGTTTTTATGATTTCGATTTGTAGTCATTTCACAGAATTTTTCTTAGACCTTGGATAAAAGATCCATACTAGCATGTCCTAGTTTCGCTATGACAAACCACTCATATAATTCATTTGAGCTAAACAAGTTATCATTTTGATTTTACTAAGTTCTCCATGAAGAGGGTTTGGCAAGATAACATTATTTCTCCTTGAGCTATAATAAGGTTTTATGTTCTTGGTTTTGATAAAACACATTTGTTCTTTCTTAAGATTATCTCCAAACTCTTTGTCACTTAATTGGCTCATGTTTTAAAGATTGTGTTTTAATCCTTCTAACCAATAGCACATTTATCAACTTCCTATTGATTCCAATACCATAATCTTACCTTTGGGCATTGTCCGGCCGAAGGTGACGTATCCCCCCATCCTTTTGTTTTAATGGGCGACCTTGATCTATCAATAGGTCATGTTCCTGAATCACCTGCTGTCCAGGTACCATTTATCCGTTGATGGTGTTGTCCTAAAGCCACCTACATGAGGGATTCATTGTGTTAGTCCTTTTGAATAAGCAAAGTCTCTAACTTTCTGGGGGAAAGTGGTTTTTAGTCCATGATGAACTTTCCATTTCCTTTGAACTTTACCATATTTTCTTTCTTTTTTAGTGGGCAATTGAAATTACATGACCTGTAATCTTGCACATGTACAAGTGGGTGTTCATGTTTATTGTTTAAGAAGTATGAGCCATAGTGCTTGGCTTCTTTGACAAAATATCCCATGTATAATTTTTTTACTCCTTTTGTTTGTTTTTCCATTATAACCTATCCCGTTTGTTGTTTCATTTAGTCTGTGTTTTCGCATCAGTTTTCAAATTTTCTTTTCCTTTGGTAAAGTTATATATAATTTTCTCTTTATCCTCTACTGATTTTTAAGTTTGATTATCTCTAACTCCTTTTTATTTAAATCATCTTCTTTAATTTTTCCTATCTCTTGAGTAATTTCTTTTATTTCATCTTTTAATTTTTCAATACAAGAATCTTTCTCCTTTTCACTGGTTTTAGATGTTTCAAGTTGCTTCATTAATTCTTTATTTTGATATTTCAAAGTTATATTTCTCTTGGAAATTTTTATGAATCTTTTATGTAAAGAAAAAAACTCAGCTTCTAATTCCTTATAGGAAGGTATGCTATCACAAGACTCATCACAAGACTCATTGTAGGATTCTGTTAAGGAATAGTAGGAATTTACCTCTTCGTCATTCGCCATGAAGCATATATTTGCCATCTCTTGTCCACTTGACTCCTTCATAACTTCCTTCTTTTTCTTCTTGTCTTTCTTGAGTAATGGGCAGTCCTGCTTGATATGCTCTGGTTTTTTGCAATGATAGCATATAGGAGGTTCATTTTTACTTTTATTTCGTTTTCTATGTTGGTCTCTCCTTTTTACAGGTTCTTTTTATTAAACTTTCTAGGAACCGTTTGTTCTCCTATAGAATTTGTCTAATCTATGTAGTGATGCATGTTATTCATCCTAATCTAAGTCACTTGATTCACTTTCCTCTTCACTTGAGCCTGTTACTAGAAGCTTTAATGCAATGGACCTTTTATGCTTGGGTCAGGATTTCTTTCCTTTAAAGCCATTTCATAGGTAAATAGTGAACCTATAAGTTCATCTAGAGAGGTGGTCTTAAGATTTCTACCTTCCGTGATAGCAGTAGCCTTTGGTTCCCATATGGAGGGAATGCCTTTTAGAATTTTTCTAATCATTTTGTAGGTAGTATAAGTTTTTCCTAAGGCACTTAAGGAGTTGATTATGTGGGTAAACCTGGTATACATACTTGAGATTGTTTCATCTGAATTCATTTTAAATGCTTCATACTCACTCATTAACATATCTATCCTATTGTCCCTAACATCTATTGTTCCTTCATATGTTACTTCTAATTTGCCTCATATTTCTTTAGTCATCTTGTGGGCCATGACCCTATTGAACTCATTAGCATCTAAAGCACAGTATAGGACATTTATAGCACTTGAATTTATTTGGAGTATCTTATAGTCTATATTGGTCATATCTTTTTTCTCTTTGGGAATTTATTTTCCGTCTACTATCTTAGTAGGGATTAGGTCTCCATCCATAACTACTTCCCAAGCTTTCCAATCCATGTGTTGGAGATATATTTGCATTCTCCTTTTCCAAAAGGTATAGTTATGTCCACAAAAGATTGGTGGATGGGTTGAGGATTGGCCCTTACCAAAGGGTGCTACTCCTACATTTTCCATTTGATTTTTTATAGTTTCTGTTAGGAATTACTATAACTAGGCTCTGATACCAATGGAAATTGGGAATAACTTCCCAAGAGGGGGGTGAATTGGGATTTAAAAAATTTATTTTCCCTTTCAATACTTTGTGTTATAACAATAATTAATGCTTAACACCAATCACAAAATTAAACAGTAGTAATTCACAACCAAAACAAATTAATCAACCAACTTAATAATAGGCCTTGTAGTGATGTGTAAATCTTACTGAATTGTATAAGCCCTGTTGTTAATTTCCACAAACAACCTTTCTTTCCCAATGTTCAGCTTGTAAATAAACTTTCATTTTAATAAGTTAAGGATGATCAACCACGTAGTCCTTTCAGTTTCCGCAATCAATGTTGATCAAACCAAAACAAATTAACTTCCGATCTATTTAATAACTAAACACTTAGAATTTAGAGTTTGATATATCATCCACGCAATTTAAAAAATTTTACTGAAAAATAAAGAGTAGGGAAGAAAGAAGAACACAAGATTTTACGAGGTTCGGTTTCAACACAACCTACGTTCTCACCCTTGGCAAAACAACCAAAGGATTCACTATCACTGTTCCTTTACTAGGCGGAACAATACCAATTTCAACACTCCTTGGTTAAGGCTAGAGCCCGCCTTCTCCAAAACAATATCCCCTTGTTTGATCTAATGATTATACACTCGAACCGTCTATCAATCTGCTGCAAAGATTTAAAAACAATGCGTATAATAATTTTCTCCTCAAAGAGCTGATTAGTACAGATAAAAACTATATACTTTAGTAAATTCAAATAATGAAATTAAGATTGAAGCTCTAGAGTTTTATCACCGTAGGAATCTTTCAATAGATGAAAGAATTAACAATTGAAGCACAATCTCAGTGAGACAATTAACAGAAGTTCTGAGAATTTTGTGAATGTTGAGAGCAATGAAGAGCTTTCAAAATTTCAAAGTGCTTGAGAGAGAGTTTGATTGCTGATTTGAAATCTTGGTGTCTAAATCAATGTATCTTGAGGATATTTATAGATGTAGAAAGGTTTCTTACTTATTCCCCAAGTTTACTTGGAGTAGGGTTCAACTTTTACAATAATTTGGGCTTCAAGTAATTGAAAATTTAAAAATATGCCCATTGAGAAATTTGAATTTTGCCGCAAGCCAGACGATTATGGGATCTCTGGCAGTCGTTTGTCCATGTATTTCATGCAAATTTTCGCACACAGAAAGGTGGCAGTTGTTTGTCACTGAGCAACTCAGTTTTAAAAAAAACATCGAGAATAGTGGCTGTCGGCTGGTAGAACACACACAGACGTCTCATTTGTCACTAGCAGTCGTCTGTCAACAACTTGACAGTTGTTTGTCAGGCTTCTGACTTCTTTAAATTAATTCCTTTAATTGGTCAGTCGTATGTCCATATACAGACAGTCGTCTGTCAAGAGGCTTTCCTTCTTTTCAAAAACACTTTTTTCTCTCTCATTTATGCTTAGATATTCTTGGAATATAAGCTTGTTTAACTTTGAAAAACATGTTCCAAGACTTTAAAACTTCAAGTTTCTAAGTGTGTCTTTTCCTAATGAGCTTCAAAATGAATATTCATACATGAATTAATTTGAAGTACTCACAAATCTTGTCTTATAAAAAAATTTGACACTTCTTTGCTTTGAGTTCTTTTGTTGCTGATCTTTCAAACTTCCTTGAGCTTTTATTATGGATCATTTGTGTTAATGTAAGGCTTTCCTTGTTCCTTTATCCTTGTGAACTTTCATAAAGTATTTGAAGTTTGAGTAAATCATCTTTTCTTGAAATAATATTAATTGAAAAACAATATTAGATAACCTTACTTTGTTATCATCAAAATCAAGAGTTGTAAGCCTAGCTAGGCCGACAATTACTTCTTGTTAGCTAGTAAGGATCCATCCTGGAGGTACTATATCAAGACGGTCCTCTAGTCTTGTTCATTTTATTTTACTACTGCCACTTTGATGCTGACCTCCTCATAAGATGGCTTCCCCAATTCTTTTCCAAGTGGATGACATTCTCCTAATCTAGTTTTGAAACTGAGGCCAATCTTGCAAACACATCCGCTTTTGTGTTTTCCGCTCGCAGTATGTGTTCTATGTCGAACTGAGTGAATGCTCAGATATATTCTTGTACCCTTGCCAAATAATTTTCATCTTTTGGTCTCTAGCCTCAAATTCTCGCTTCACTTATTCAACAACAAGTTGAGAATCGCTCGAGACTCGAAGTTGAGTCACCTCGAGCGATTCTGATAAGCGTAGCCTTGCCAGTAAGGCTTCGTATTTAGCATCGTTGTTGGTTGTTGTGAATTCCAATTGTAGTGCATACAAGATTTCTGAGTCGTCCAGCGTTGTAAGAATTAGTCCTACTCCTCCTCCAATTTTTTTGGATGACCCATCTACATGCAGCATCCAAACATCTGGTTCCTCCGACTTTTCGCAAGTCTGCTCTAGTATGAAATCGGCTAACACCTGAGCTTTTATTATAGGTTTTGGTTTGTAATGTATGTCGAATTCCCCTAACTCAATCGACCATTTTACCATTCTCCCAGAAGTATCCGGCCACTAAAAGATCTATCTTAGCAGCAAGTTGGTCAACACAATCACCTTGTGCATCTAGAAGTAAGGTCTTAACTTTCAGGCTACATAGATGATGGCAAAGGCTGTCTTCTCCACTGTTGTATAGTTGATCTCTGCCCTTCTTAGCACTTTACTTAAGTAATATATGGGCTAGTGTTGCCTTCTCTCTTCTTTGACCACGACTGTACTGACCGCGTGTAGAGTAAAGGCCAGGTATAAGTAAAGGTCCTCTTCAGTTTTTACCTTTGTCAACAGGGGTGGGAATCCAAGGTACTGCTTAAGTTGTTCAAAAGCTTTACCTTCTTCTCATCCCTATTTGAATCACCCATTTTCCTTAATGCCTTAAATAATGGTAGGCTTTTATCTCCCGAGCAAGAGACGAATTTGCTAAGCAAAGAAATCCTCTCGGTCAAGACCTGGATCTCCTTTTTCATCTGGGGGGGCTTTCATTTCCACCAACACTCGTATTTTGTCAAGGTTGGCCTCTATCTTCCTGTGGGTCACCATGAACCCTAGAAACTTTCCTGAGGAGACACCAAATACACATTTTGCAGGGTTTGGCCTCATTTTATACCCGCATAGCAGTTCGAATGCCCCCTTTAAATCCCGGTAGTGGTCCTCCGTATTTAAGCTTTTCACAAGCATGTCATCAACATACGCCCCTGTTGACTTTGGTGTATTCCCAATAGGGGGAGTGAATTTGGCATTTAAAAATTCTTCCTAGGTTTGACTAATCTGGCAACAGTAATACTTAACCTAGGGTCTTTCTATATGCACATAAACCCAAAAGTGCAGATAATATGTGGAAATTAAATCATGCGCGACATTCATAAAATAACATACACGTGTAGAAAATTAAAATACTGAAAAGTAAAGTGCACACACAATATGTTATCAGGGTTCAGTCAATTGTGCCTACGTCCCCGCCTTTAGTTCGCAAGCCCGAGGATTCCGCTAATGCTCACTTAACGGATGGGCGACACCGGTTACAACCAGGTCAATTAACGGGGCTGACCTTAATCTATAAACACACCTTACCAAGATGGTACACCTATCTTTCCTAATCGGGTCAAAGCCAATTCAGACTATTCAACAAGGCTAGACTCCCTCTTTAGACCCACGCCTGGAATACAATAATCATAAATTTTTCGTACACGTATGTTAGAATTGGTGTATTCCTAAGTGGGGGGGGGGTGAATTGGAATTTTAAAATTTATCTCCTAGGTTAAATGACATACCTGTATAATACAACCTAGGGTTTTTCTATGCAATTCAAAATGCGACAATAATATAATGTGCGGAAATTTAAATCAAATGCATCATTCATACCATAACATACATGTGCGGTAAATATAAAGTGCAGAAATATAAATAAAGCACACGATATGTTATTGAGGTTCGACCAACTGTGCCTACATCCTCGCCTTTAGCTCGCAAGCCCAAGGATTCCACTAATGGCTCACTTAACGAATGGAGCAGTACCGATTATAACCAGGTCAATTAGCACAAGCTGACCTCAACCTTTACAACCAGGTCAATTAGTGGGGTTGACCTCAACCTACACCTTAACAAGATGGTGCATCTAACTTTCCTAACCAGGTCTAAACCAATCCGGGACTATTTCAAAGGGCTAGTCTCCCATTTCAGGCCCGTGCTTGGAAGTACAACAGTATGTTCACAATCAATAAAATTGGTACAGTGATTATGCTTTTTTGTAAAGCAGATGTGTACCCAGTTATGTGCAATCACATTCACCACCAAATGATATGATGAAGTAAGCTCAATGTGGTTTAATATATCAACTCTCAAATATATTTTCAATCGATGTAATCAGTGCGTGAGAGTGCAAACCAATATGATCTTTGTATCACAAGATGTTCAATCTAAATGCTCAAACAAAGATATCAGTCAAATTTCATATATTTCAACCAGCAGATTTTCTCAATCATATAAAGATTAAGCAATGTATAAATTTGGTTTGCAAAAAGGGATTCAATCTTTGTGTTCAACAAAAGATATAACTCAATGAATTTTGCAACAAAGATTTTATCAAATAAACAAATATCTCTTCAAATATTTTTCAAGATAAAACACAATAGATATTTGAAAATGATTTTGAAAAGATTTTGTATCCAAAATAAAATTCGAGCTTCTCAAGATGTTACAATGAAGGTGCAATCTCAGAAGATCTAACAAAGTTTTTTTAGGATAGACTTATTAACAAAGTCCCTTAAGAATACTTAAGGATTTGATCTCAATCAAATCGTCACAATCAACCACAACACTTGGGAGAGCAACCCTACTCAACACTCAATTCATCTTAGAAATGATTTTCGGTAATATGGGAAGGTAAGATTGAGTGTATGGAGTTTAGAAATGAGTATTATGGATTTTGGGAATTTCAGAGAATTTCTCCTAATCAAGATTTCTAATCCACTACTAATTATTCCAAATGAGGGGGTATTTATAGACTTCCCCAAAAATATAGCCGTTAAGAACATGGTCAGAATAATTAGAAATTTTAATTATTTTAACCCTGTTTAACCGAGTTAATGACAGTAAAAAAAATAGGTCCAACCCAAGAGTACCGGTCGATCAGGACAATTTTGGTCGACCCAAGTTCTTGGGGTTTGTTCAACCGGGCGTGAAATGTACTGAGGTCTCGATCAACCGGACATGTAAGTCTAAAGGCGATTTTTCAATTCTTGCGAGGTTCGGTCGACTAAGGCCAATTTGAACTAGCCTTGTCGGTCAACCAGGTTGGTGGTATACAAAAAGTGATCGGTCGACCAAGAGGTCATTAAAGTTTACCCCTGGGGTGTTCGATCGACCGGGGTCAAATGACCTACAAGAGCTCGGTTGACTGGGATGTGGTCAACTTGTTGACCTAGCACCGGCTCGATCAGCCGGGCATTTTTGTACAAGGAAGTTCGGTCGACTGAGGGTGCACACTTAGTGCATTTCGATCCTGTTTTAGCCAACGATCACCCTATTTCAAATGACTAAACATGTGTATGCATGAGTGAGTGTCCTAAGGTCATTTCTACGTCTTTTCGAAGACACCGAAAAAAATCGGCATCGATCGACCGATCCCTAAAGTCATTCTAAGGTCATTTTCATTTTGAGCTTACCTCACATACCATGCAGGTGATGCATGCAATTATTACAAGTCATAGAACCTAATTACTATTACAGACCCTTTGAATGAAAATGAAAGACAATACAACATATATATTGGGCCTTCAACTTCAATCTCTTGTTTTGTGCTATCATTATGATCTGCCAATTAGAGTTTCTGCACATAACCTCAAACACCCATCAAATGTAATAGGTATTTGTCATTATCAAAACCGGGCATGATGTAATAACCTGAGAAAAAAAATTAAAAAAAAAGATAATTAATTAAAATAATTAATTAATTAATTGGTTAAACACTATTAAATTAATGTATTAAATAAACAAATAAAAATAAATAATATGAAAAAAAAGTAATTATTAATTAATTAATGAATTAATTAAATATTATGAAATTAAATAAATAAAATAGTAAAGAAAAAAAAAGAATAAATATATATATATATATATATATATATATATATATATGTAAGTTTAATATATGTAGATATAAAAGTTCAAGTATAATATATATATATATATATATATATATATGATATAATATTATTATGATAAGTTAAAGTAATAAATATATATAAATACATGTAAAGTAAAAAGAAGGAAGAAGAAGAAGAAAGAAGAAGAAGAAGTTTGTGTTAGAATTGGTGTATTCCCAAGAGGGGGGGGGGGTGAATGGGAATTTTAAAACTTTTTCACCTAGGTTGATCTATGCAAACACGGTATGTACACAACCTAGGATCAGTCTATGCAATTTCCAAACGCGTAGCTAAATATACTGTGAAAATTAAGTCATACGCATCATTCACCCATAACATACACGTGCAGTAAATATAAAGTGCATAGATATAAGCAAACACACGATATGTTATCAGGGTTCGGCCAACTGTGCCTACGTCCCCGCCTCAAGCTCGCAAGCTTGAGGATTCCACTAATAGCTCACTTAAGGGTGGAGCGGCACCGTTTACAACCAGGTCAAATTAACACAGGGCTGACCTCAACCTTAACCAGGTCAATTAACGGGACTAACCTCAACCTACACGCCTTAACAGGATGACGCACCTAGCTTTCCTAACCGGGTCTAAGCCAATCCGGGACTATTCCAGGGCTAGTCTCCCTCTTCAGGCCCGTGCCTGAAAATACAACAGTATTTGAAATACAATCAAATGGTACAATGAATAAGCTTTCAAGTAAAGCTGATGTGTACCCAAATACGCGCAATTACAAACACCACAAATATAAAATAATTTGTAAGCTCAATGTGGTCTAAGATGTCAACTCTCAAATAAATTTACTATCGTTGTAATGAGTGCGTGAGAGTGCAAACCTAAATGATCTTTGTATCACAGGATATTCAATCTAAGTGCTCAAACAAAGATATTATCCAAATTTCATATATTTCAATCAACAAGTTTTCTCAATATATATATATATATATGTATATGAAGCTCTAGCAATGTATAAGTTTGGTTTGCAAAAAGAGTTTAATCTTTGTATTCAACTATAGATATAAATCAATGAATATTGCAACAAAGATTTTTCTCACACAAACAAATATCTCTTTAAAGATTTATCAAGACAAAGCACACTAGATATTTGAAAGTATTTTGAAAATGTTTTGCAACCAAAACAAATACAATCTTCTTAAGATGTTGCAATGAAGGTGCAAATCTTAGAAGATCTATCAAAGTCTTCTTAGGAGAGACTTATTAACAAAGTCCCCTAAGAATACTTAAGGTTTAACTCTCAAAATAAGTCAAACAATCCAAAAATGGGAAAGCAAACCAATCAAGACAAACACTCAAAACCAACTTACAAATGATGTAGGCAATATGGGAAGGTAAGATTGAGTGTGTGGAGCTTGGAAATGAGTATTATATGGTTTTGATTTTTCAAAGAATTTTCCCTAATCAAAGTGGCTAATCTCAACCTAATTTTCTCAAATGAACTTATATATATAGGCAAGAGAGAAAATATGACCGTTGGGGACCTATTGGGTATTATTAGAAAAGTTTAATGACGTTTAAGGCATTTTAACCCTGTTTAAAAATATTAACTGCGGTAAAAAAATCAGGGCAACCCGAGAGGTCCGGTCGACCAGAAACGGTTCGGTCGACCAGGACTCAAATGGCTTGGTCGACCAGGGGTATTTTGAACTGAGTGATTGGTAGACCGAGGCAAGGCGATTTTCCAAATTTTCTGAGGTTCGGTCGACCTGGCCTTTTTGAACTGAAGGGCTCGGTCGACCAGACTGCTGGGAATTCTCCCAAGACCCTTCGGTCGACCAGGTGGTCGGAGTACAAAAAGTGGTCGGTCGACCGGGAGGTCAAAATGTTGACTCCCAGATGGTTCGGTCGACCGGCAAGAAATGAACTGTGAAGTTCGGTCGACCGGGCCTTGGTTAAACTGTTGACCCAGGGCTGTTTCGGTCGACCAGGCCAAAATGAACTGTGTTGGCCGGTCGATCGAAAGTGCACCAATTGTGCATTTCGGTCCCGTATTGAACCAAACAAGTCCTATTCAAGTGCCTAATAAATGTATGTGAATATGTGTGTGTCCTAAGGTCACTTGGGGTCCAATTTGGAAACACCGAAAAAGTCCGGTGTCGGTCGACCGAACCTTAAGGTCTTTCTACGGTCCTTGCTCATTCATGGTTCGGTTTGAGCTTACGTAGTAAATCATACATGTGATGTGTGTGAGTTTATTACAAACCAAGTGCCCTAATTACTATTACAGACCAATATAAATATATTACAATGAATATGATTTGGTCTTCAAGCTTCTCTTGCTTTGTGCACATCTTGATCTTATCATTCTTGATTCTTGCACAGAACCTCAAACGCTCATTAGATACAATGAGTATTTATCATAATCAAAATCGGGCGTGACCAAAATCAGGTCAACAGTTTGCAGAAGGCATTTGAGACACGCCCCCCCCTGAACTGATTTCCTGTGCCATCCACTCCTCCATCTCTGCTTCTCTCTCTTCCCTCATTTTTCGATGAATATTCGACTAATCGGGAAACGGAAGGTGCCGTTGGGTTCCTAGCTCTGTCACCGACATTTTTACTAGAGCATATTTTTCATAGGAACGACTTAGGCACTGCTCCTAAGGAAAGGTAATTTTTTCTCAATTTCTCAAATTTTGGTTAAATCTGCTATTGAATCGACGATCAGGCACCACCACGCGGTCCTAATCGTTGTTATGGTCATTTTGGCGTAGGTAATTTTTCAATTGGGGTTTTCTAGGCCCTACTCCAAAGTGAGAGTAAGATTTGAAAATTTTGGCAATTTGGCTAAATTTAAAGGTATATTTATTTATTTAGGAATTATAACCCTAGAATATATTTTAATAATATTTTATTCAAGAATAATTTATTAGAACTAAGGAATTTAATTTCATGGTCCGGGTGAGCGCCGCAGGTAGTTTTGGGAGTTCCTGTTGGCGTAGTTTAAGAAATCAGGTAAGGGAAAAATTATATATTAAATCAGAATTTTTATGAATTTAATGAAAAAATAAATTTTGTTATATGTACGTGTATATGTTTCAGTATGGGTAAAATTTCAGCCATTTAAATTATATTTCCTTCGAGTTTAGGGCTGTTTATTAGATATGTATGTGTGAAAATGAACTGATGAAAGTGAAAAAATATTTTCAGAATATTTATGTAAGACATGAAAGGTATTTTTAGTATATAAACATTAAATATTGGTTGGCTTATTTTACAGGAAGTGTATAAATTTTATTGCTAAATTGTGTGGCATGAGTAAATAGAATGTTGTGTGCAAATATATGTTAAATGTATGAGATGCAGGTTAAATAAGTAAAGCAATGAAAATAAAATATGATATGGACAATGTTGCCTGTGTATGTTAAATGCAACCATGTAAATGTAAGACAGCTGAAAGACAGTCATGTTAACAGATCTAGCATACTTTTATGTAGACTAACTGATGACAACTAAAAGGAACTGTGTTAGCAGATCTAGCACATTTCTACGTAGACTAACTGATGATGGCTAAAGACCAGCTGTAGTACGAAGTAATGAAATGAAATGTTATGCAATGAAATGACGATGAAATGACAATGAAATGAAATGACAAAGGTAAATGATGTAAAAGGGAAAGAGTCACTTAAAGTGAAACGAAATGCAAAGTTAAGTTATGAACAGGAATGAATGTGCATGAATGTATAATGACAGAAAAGAATGATGTATTATGATATTAGAAGTATGTACGTATGTAGAACATGCTACGTTTGGGCAGGGCACACTCTTCGCCTGAGGGCTTGTTGAGTAAGGCGAGTGCACTAGTAGCTACAGATGTGGAAGTAGCCGCATAACGCACTAGGGCAGAGGGAACCTACTTGTATGGGCGGGTAGAATTCTCTATCCTTAGGGCCTTTGCCAGTAAACTATTGTTGAATGCGTGAGTACGAGATCAATTTAACACTTGAGGGCTTACTGAGTAAGGTGAGTGCTCTGGTATGTTTTAATTGTGACCTTAGGGTTACCTAAGTATCAGAGCAGAGGGGTGCTACTTGTATGAGTGGGTAATCACCCCTATCCTTGGGTAATCTCGTGGGTTAAACATTTGTATGTGTTTGATTAGGATTAGAAAATGGTTTAGGAAATTATGTTAAGGATTTTCAAATGTTAAATATTATGTTATTTATAAACTCATGTTGGCCACACACTGTTTTAATATATTGTTTCTTCCCTTACTGAGATGTGTCTCACCCGAATATGAAATTATCTTTTTCAAGAGTTCCTCGAGATCAAACTTTGAGAGCTCAAGATTTTATAACATTTTATTTGAAGATATAAGAAAAAAGGTATATTTTTATGTTAATTCTGATATGTATATTTTATGTTTTATATCTTTATGTTTTAACTCAGTTATGAAAGGATAGTTGTGAAACATATTGGTATTAGTGGATAATGTTTTGGAGACATGTATATATTTGAATACTAGTGGATAATTAATTTATTATGGTTGGTAGTTAGAATTAGTAAACGCTGGTATTATGTTATATGGAGATTATGGTTATATTTCCGCTGTATATATTATGGATTATCAAGGATTTTATCAAGTATAACGCACCGGACTCGGTTTAAGCGTTCGGGGCGTTACACATGACCTATAAGGTTAACAACCTAAATGCTTCTTAACTAAGCAGACTATGTACCCATTCAGCACATGCACTAATCAATGCACATCAATCATGTAGGAATTATAAGCTCAAGGGTGTATATGTGCAAGCAACACTCAGTATAATGTATAATCTCAGATATGCACCAAAGTGTTCAAACAAGCTATTTTTTGAAACAAGATATACTAAATCTCAATGTTAGATTAAGGTTTCAAAGATGCTAGTAATAATATTCAAATAAACTCAAAAATATTTTCTCAATGTTGCAAACATAAGAGTTGTTTGAAAACAAGTTTCTAAAATATTTTTGCACAAAAAAAAAAAAAAAAAGGCTAAGGTATCTTACAATATCAATACAAAAACCCACAAGCCTCAAAGTTTTCCCCACACAAGATTTATTAGATTAAATCAGTGGGAAAACTTATGCTTAACTCTCAATATCAAAATCAATCAACAAACAAAACAAATGAGAGTATTAAGCTAAATGAAGTGGAGTACAAACACTCAAGGCACTCTCATGAAGCTTGGATGATCAAAGAAATAGGTGTATGAGAGTTTATGAGATTAGTATGAAAAAAATAGTATAATCACCCCCTAATTTGTGCAAATGAAAGCATATATATAGGGCAAAATATGATCGTTGGGGACTCTAGGGTAATTTAAATTTTTTTTTTAATTATGTTTAAGAAATTAACCCCCTTTTAAACCCAAATTACCTCGGTTAAAAATTTGTCAGCCTGAGAGTTTCCGGTGGCTGAACCATGATTTGGTCACCCGGACAGACTCAACGAAAAAAAGGTGATTTTCAAAGTTCGGGTGCCCGAGTCAAGGTTCGATTGGCTAAACCAAGTGATTTTCGAATCGTTCAAGGTTTGGTCACCTGTACATAATTTCAGTAGCCCGAACAACAACCTTCGGCCCCCCGAGGGTATATTACACGTGAAGGTTAGGGCGCTTGAGTTAGTGGGAAAGGTCCTGACACAAGCTCGGTCACCTGTGGAAGATACATCCATTTTGGTTCAATTTTTTGAACTCAGATCAACTTTTGACCCGTCCACGATTCGATCGACTGACGCAATTTGAACTGCCAAGTTCGGCCGCCCGAATGCCTTTATTTGAACTGCTAAGATCGGCCGCCCGAATGCCTTTATATTTTAACCTAAGGTCCTTTTCTTTGCTTTAAAATTTTCTCTGATAATATGAGAACTATGTTAGGGCTTTTGTGCACTTACGTGTGGGGACCTAAGGGCCATTCTAGGGTCATTTGAGCTTACAATTACCTACTTACAATTACCTACATGCACGACATGAAAAGATTATTACAGACCCATTGGAAATTAAATTAATACAGACCTAATAAAATTACAACAAATGATATATATATATATATATATATATATATATATATATATATGTTGGGTCTTCATAATTCTTCAAGTTGCTGCATGCTATCAATGTGATCGAGTTAGTATGATCCTACACACAAACTTGAAAGCCATCAAATACAAAAAATATTTGTCATTATCAAAATCGGGTATGACCCACAGGGTCAACAATTTTCATGGTTTTTCTGAGCAAATCTTTAAATATTTTGTTCACCAATCTCTAGTATGTTGCTCCTACATTTTTTAGTCCGAAGGGCATCACCCTATAGCAGTAGAGTCCCCTTTCGGTGATAAACAACATCTTCTCCTCGTCTTTAGGGTGCATACATATTTGGTTGTACCCTGAATATGCATCCATGAAACTTAGGAGTTCATGTCCAGATGTGGAGTCAACTAGCTAATCAATCCTTGCAAGGGGGAAGCTATCCTTGGGGCACACCTTGTTCAGGTCTGTGAAGTCGATGCAGGTCCGCCACTTTCTGTTTGGCTTCTTTACTAAGACAACGTTGCTAAGCCACTCCGGATAGTTGACCTCCATTAAAAAATTAGCATTCAAAAATTCCATTACCTCTTCATCAATTACCTTGACCCACTCCAAAGCGAAGCTCCTTTTCTTTTGTTTCACAGACCTATGGTTTGGGTCCACTTGTAACCTGTGTTCCATGATTGCGGGATTGATCCACAACATATCATCAACTGACTAGGCAAAGATGTCTATGTACTCGCTTAGTAGTCGACTGAGCTCTATTTTTAAGACTTCTGATAAGCGGCTCCCAATCTGGACACACTTCTCTTGGTCACTGTTTATTAGGATGCTCATGAGGTCTTCGTCTAGCATGCTGATCTGCAAATATTCTCCCCTTACTTCCAAGTCCTCAACTGCGAAGGTCCTCTGTGCCTCGGTCTCACTTTTCAATGCCATCACACAATAGTTGCGAGCTGCTATCTGGTTCCCACAGACGACACCAAATGTTGTGAAATAGAAATGTCGAATGATCTTCAATAAACTTTTTGATCTCGATCTCCTGAAAAAGGATGAAAAAAGAGTGGCTTGTAGGACCCGGAGTGTACTCTGAGGGATCTCTCTAATGCCTAAGTAAGGGATTGACTTGAAAGGTTTTAAACAACGATAGAACAAGTTAGGATGAGATCATCTTACCTCTTTGCAATGCTCCCCTTTTATATTGGCGAGATTTGACCCTTTTGAAATTTACCATTTATGAGCGTGTTTATGACGCTTGGTATGAATCCCTCTGGCTATTACAGCACCATAAACACGTCTCATAAATGACAAATCTTATAAGAGTCAAACCTCCTTAATATAAAAGGAGAGCACTGCAAAGAAGTAAGATGATCTCACCTTAACTTATTCTACTGTTACTTATAACCTCTCAAGTCAACCACTTACTTAAACATTGAAAAGATCCCTCAAAATATACTTCGAATCATCCAAGCTACTCTTATTTTATCTTTTTTTAAGTGATAGAGATAAGAAAGTTCTTCGGAAGTTATTCAACATTTCTATTCCGCAACCTACACATCAACGCAAGGACGTTCAAATTTTCAATGTAATTTCAATGTTTTCCTTTTAAAAATCGGAAGCAATTAAGTGGAGTGCCAGGCCGCGTGAACCACAGGGCCACAACTCTTCCATTCCCTGCAGTTCCGGACCCATGCATCTTCCTAATCCTGGCCGCCCCGAATCCCAAACCCGTTTTGTTTAAGCTATAATACTACTGGCAGGGCGGCCGTGTCGTCTCACAATATTTTCAGAAGCCGTGGCTCTTTTTCTCTTTCCTTTATTGGCAGACCTTTCCTGCAACTTCAATTTTCTTTTCTCTTCTTATCCTTTCCTTTTACGTACCAGTTTAATTTTAAAGTAATTAGTTTACCCAAATCCCCTCAAATCAAAGCCCCATCTTCCTCCACCAAATGAACTATTTAAAGTAATTAGTTTACCCAAATCCCCTCAAATCAAAGCCCCATCTTCCTCCACCAAATAAACTATCTTTTTTCTTTTCATTATACTTTACAAACTAAAACAAAACCGCGCGCAGAAGCAGCCGGTGCCACCCCTATAAAACGCTTTTAATGTTCCCCTTGTTCATCCCCCGCTTCCCCCTCACACTTTAACAGCCAATCACGTTCTTCGCCATGTCATCTTCGGACCCCGCCAGTCCGGACCTCCGGGTGTCGCTGCTGGCCCAGGCGGCGCCACCTGATTCGGCCGCCGGCCAACCCCAGAGGCTGACCATCGACGACATGCTCCACAGGCACTGCGGGGAGTTTGGGTCGTGGCAGCTGAGGCACTTCGTCTTGACGAGCTTCGCCTGGGCTCTGGAGGCCTTCCACACCATGGTCGTCATCTTCGCGGATCGTGAACCCGCGTGGGGGTGCGTGGCAGGGTCGGGTTGCTCGCCCGGGGCAGGTTCCGTGTGCGGGCTGGAGCCCGGGTCGTGGGAGTGGGTCGGCGGTCCGTGGAGCTCCACGGCGGCGGAGTGGGGGTTGGTCTGCGGAGAGAAGTACAAGGTTGGACTGGTCCAGGCCTTGTTCTTCGCCGGCTGCATGGTTGGTCAGTAATCAGTCTTTCCCTCTCTCCGTCACTATGTTAATGTTAATTATCATCAATTAATGCTTTCTGTATATGTTTGATTTAACTTTACTTTCTTAATTATTGGCTGACCATTTTGAACCAACAAATCCAAATTTATCCCCTGGGAATGCCTTTCTTGTCGCAATTTGAGGAGGATGGTATCATCAGCCAATCTAAATTTATGTTTTAAAATGTGTTGGGGAGTGGGAGGGCAAGTCAAGAAAATAGGCTGGCAATTAAAGATGGGGTTTAAATTTGCATGATCTTTTTTAGTTTTTGGGGTCAATATTTCTTTATCATTTTCTAAAGATCCAAACAGATACAAGACTTGGAGTCAATGAGTCATTCATTCACACCACGGTTTCATTTTTCCAATCCATGACCTCCTATGCTCTCTCAAATCTTAGTCACTCTCTTTATTTGTTTTGATTTCATAATAGGCATAATTAAATATATTTTTATTTAAAATTAAACCTATTACAGGCAAGTTGAGTGATTTGCAGTTTTTTTTTATTTTTTTAAAAAACTATATATATATATTATTAAAAGTCTAAGTGGAAAAAGTGTATGTGAGTTTATTACTTTTATCCTCACTCTCTTTAGTAGGTGATAGTTTGCCTCTAATTATTTAATAAATATTATTTTTATACCAAGAATTAGTCTTGTTCACATGCTAGCTCTTCACACATTTTAGGCGAATGATTTAATCAATGATTCTTAATATTTTTTTTTATTTTTATTTTATTTAAAATTAATTTTCTAACTTTTTGAGATACAAAATCACTTATCAATGTTATCTTTATTATTATTATTATTATTATTCCATCTCTCGAATTGATTGCTCGTTTTTTGAAGGATTTTCATTTTACTCATTTATATTTTGTTTAGAACTAATAATAAATTTATCAAGAGCTTCCTTTTGAAATGACACTAATTCTTTTTTTTTTTTCTTCGTTTTTCATATTCGGATTCATATTTTCTCGTTGATATAATTAAATTTCAAAATTAACACTAACTATAAATTGACAAATTATGTAAACAAATAAAAATAAATTTAATAAATCTATAAAAATAATAAATTGAAACAATATAACTTGATTATTATTATTATTGCAAATTGATCGGCGAGCGAGACTTTAGAGATATCAGATTCTTGTCAGATACGACGCTCTAATATCAAAACTTTCAAAATTTAAGAAAAATAGAAAAAAAAAAATTCAGAGTGAAAATAATAGAAAAATAATGTACAAACATTGAAATCAAAAATTAGGATTGATAAAAATTATAGAAAATCGGAGGCTCGAAAATGATGAACACAAGAATCGGAGCAAAAATCATAAAGAGACCGAGAGATGAGAGAGAGAATGAGAGAGATGGAAAAAAATTTTTAGAGGCTAAGAGAAAGAGATAACAGTAATAGATATTTAAAAATATAATAAAGTTATTAGTTAGGAAATTAATGAAACTTGAAAAAAAAAATTAAATTGTATTTATTTTATATTTTAAAATAAAATTTTATTTATTTGTTACTAGAAAAGTTGGGAAGTGGGCATAATAAATAATATTAATATTATTTAATTAAAAAAAATTTAAAGATCTAAAATATATTATTATATTAAAAAAAATTTTAAGGACCCTAAATATTTGGACCTTGGCAAACACCTCAGCTTAAAGGTTAGGCCGGCCCTGGTTACCCATAGAGATCTAGAAATATCACGCAAGGATCCTATCTAATAAAGTAAAGAGAATCAGGACAAAAGTAATAAAATCACATTAAAGACTTTTCCGCTAAAACTTTTAATAATATGTATAGCCTAATTATTAGCTTTACTAGAGGCCTGATGTCCACATTAGGAGTATTTAGGGTTTTGTTTGGTTACATGTATACAATTAACTGTTTGGAAAAAAGTGAGAAGGAATTAGAAAATTAAGGTTGGATAGGTCACAAATGCATGGTTCTGGGTTGATGCCATTTAATTGAGGATGGGGAATTGAATACGGCACGTGGGAAGCTTAATTTGGAGTAGGGCGGTGGGTGGCTTTCATATTATGAGCTGTAGAGAGTCAGCTTTTCCGGTCATGTCTCCTCCGCGATTCCTCTTCCATCTCCTACTTCCACTTTGTGAGCTGTCGCCATTAGCTTTAGCTTAAGCTAATAGGGCCTCTGAAGTCTGACGCAAACGCTTTTAATTATTGTTGGACCTTTTTCATTTGGACTCTTTTACCACATACGTTCCGGAATATCCGAATATTTGGTGGATATACTCTCTCTCCCTCCCTCCCTCTCTCTCTTCACACACACACACACATACACACACACACATACGTATATATTGCATATAAAATAGTATTTAGGATAAAAATTGCTAATCTCCTTTAATTTTTTGTAAAAATAAAAAATAAAAACCTCTTTTTAAGATTTCAAAAACCTCCCAAAATTCTTCAAAAAATCAAATATCTCATGAAAATTTTTAAATCTTTAAGAGGGGGACTTGTTTGAATTTTAAAACTTCATAAAGGTTCTTATCATTTTACTTAAGTGGAGATTTGCGCAGCCTTTTTAGAGTGTAGTCTCTTTTGCTCTCCATTTTATTTCCACGCTCTTCCGCCGCACTCCCCCAATCATTCAGATTGGTGGATCCCCTACTCCCTACCATCTTTTTCATCCCGCATTTACATCTTTTAATTTAGAAAATTCCGGAAAGATGGATCACGTGATCACTCATAATTTTTGGTACCGAGGGTGCTCGCCGCTTCTCCATGCATCACGTGGTTTCTAGATGGGCTTTAGAAAAGTCATTGTCCAGTGGCAGTGTGTAGATGGGCTGTTAATTAAATCGAAGGCCCTGCGTTGATGCTTATATGGGCCATACCTGTCTATGGCCCAAAAATGGTTGGTGATATTTATTTATTGTTAAGTTTTCATGCCAACTCGAAAGTAGGAATGAATATAAAATATGCAATAGAGAATTGTGCTGTGGTGACGCGCATCCGTCCCGTCACTGCATGGGTCCTGGGGCTGCCGTCGCTAACGGCGGTGCCGTCGCCGCTGGTAGTCCATGTACGTGCGTGGGCCTAGAGAGTGCTAGGGCCTAATTTAGGTCTTTTTAAGGCAGGCACGTACTCGCGTTGGCTTGTGTTTTTATGCGAGCTAGCTTCCAAAAATTGATTAATTTTCGAATTCCTGGCTGAGGATGATTGAGATTGTTGAAATGGAAACAAGTTAGATTACTATATAGTGAATATAATAATAATATATAGGTTTTAAAATTATATTAATGAGGATGTGATGCTTTAACTTATTTTTGTATTTATGTATTGTGTTAGATGGGTTTTAGTTTGACTATCAGAGGAGATAATCTAAATTAAGCAAACTCAAATTAACATTATTAATTACTATTTGTTTAGGGTTTTAATTATAAAATTTGTCTGCCGGAGAAGATATTCTAAATTAAGCAAACTCAAATTAGCATTATTGATCATTATTTGTTTGATAAAAATATTAAATAATTTTTAAATGATGGTATGGATTGAGATGAGGAAATGGTAATTTGGATGAAGTGAATTTGTCATCTTAGTTTTCCATCACAAGTACAGGAATAGTTATCATATTATACAAAGGATGTCTCCAATGGAAGAGAATTGTGGAAATTGTACAAGGACTATGAAGGAGAAAGGGGTGAAAAGACTCATTAGGAGAAAGAAAAAAGATAAAGAAGAGATTAAGGAGAGAGTGAGAGAGAGAAGGGGGGAGGGAACGAAAGGTACTAGGATTTGGTTATTATCTTGTCATATTGAATTTGTTTGAGTTGTTGGATCTTTTCAACTCCCAAGTTAAAAATTATGTCCAAAGCATGGTTACTATAAATTTTACCTTATAAAATCATAAATTCAAGACATTACTCGATGGCGTAATCATAAATTGTTGGCTATTTGTAGTAATGAATGATTCTCATGTCATGTCAAAGGATTGTCTGTCTTATCATTATCTTTCAAATAAGGGGATGACTATCTTATAATTTTCTATTGTTTCGATGGTAAAGTGATATTGGCTCAAAAAAATAAAATGTATGGATATAACTTGTCTAAGAATTTATTGTAGAGATTTCATAAGTTAATTTCTTTAAGTCTTCCAAGTTTGCCTAATTTTTAATTGATGGTTATTTATTTATGTCGGCCACAATCACCAAAAATTTAATTGATTACTTGAAATGTAGCATGATTAAGTTTAATCTAACAATTTTCTCATGTAATTAAAGGTAAAGGAAAAGAAGCTGGCTTCACTATATCACACAGAGAAGGAAAAGAAGCTCGTTTCTCTTCTCCTCTCTCCCCACTTCAAATCCGTAAACAATGAGAATAACTTGAAAGCCTTAGAGTATAGGATGTTATATTAATATAAGATTTAATATATCCCTTTTGATCAAAAAAAAGATTTAAGATATCCCTAAACTGCATGGGATACACTTTTGGCGAGGGCTCTATTAGTCTTTTAATATTTATTTGT
This sequence comes from Malania oleifera, assembly GCF_029873635.1. NCBI lineage: Eukaryota > Viridiplantae > Streptophyta > Magnoliopsida > Santalales > Ximeniaceae > Malania > Malania oleifera. The sequence continues at coordinate 143,324,613 of NC_080417.1, forward strand.
TCATTATTCACATAATTATTGAAATCTACGCGAAATATTGTATTAATTGACATGCATGCTTCCTCATGATCGATCGATCGATCTGCAGGCGCGGGAGTGTTCGGCCATCTCTCCGACTCCTTCCTAGGGAGAAAAGGATCTCTAATCATCGTCTGTGTCTTGAACGCCATCTTCGGTTGCTTAACTGCACTCTCTCCCACCTACTGGATTTACACCCTCCTCCGCTTTCTCACCGGCTTTAGCACCGGCGGTGTGGGCCTCTGCGCCTTCGTCCTCGCAACCGAGCCCGTCGGCCCCTCCAAGCGTGGCTTCGCCGGAATGTCAACTTTCTACTTCTTCTCCTCCGGAATCGCCGCCCTCTCCGGCATAGCCTACCTCTTCCAGTCATGGCGCGCTCTCTACATCGCCTCCTCCGTCCCCTCCATTATCTTCCTCCTTGCCTCCGTGCCCTTCATCTCCGAGTCCCCTCGGTGGTACTTAGTCCGCGGCAAGATTGATGACGCCATGAGAGTGATGCGCGCCATCGCCGCTGCAAATGGAAAGCACCTTCCCGACGGCGTTGTTCTCGCGCTTGACGACGACGAGGACGAAAAGAACAAGGAGGAAGTCGTCATTGCGACGACAACGAATGATAAAGAAGCCATAACGGGTTCTCTCCTGGACGTGATCAGGTACGTTAGGTTCAATATAAATTTATCTAGAATGTTTTTTTTTTTTTTTTTTGGAGATTCGGGATGGTGGTACACAATAACACTTGGATCGAGAAATTAGTATATCCACTATTTATCCGCCACTTTAGTATTAATTTCTATACTATTATAAAAGATTCCTTTATTTGATATCATTTTTTAAAAATATTAAATTTATCCCTATAAATATTGATTAGTTATATTTGAAAATAATCTTTTAACTATCCACAATTCTCTCAAAATACTTTATAAATATATCAAATTTATCCCTATAACTACTTATAATTATTTCAAAAAATCCTATAACTATTTACAGCTATCCAAAATGTCTTATAATATTTAATTTATTATTTTTCTTAATAATTTTTCAAAACTTTTAAAAAATAGAAAGTCTAACATGCATATAGTGATGCCCATGGCTAGTAATTAAATTAAATAAATTTTACATATTAGATAAGATATATGCATGTAAGTGAAAAAAAAATATTGTCAATTAAGTTCAACTTTATTTTATCAAGTACATAACAAATTTATATAAAAATCAAGTTAAATTTAGTGAATATACATTCACCATATGTATGTATGAAAGACCTTAAATTTAATTTTGTATTGAATTTACATAAAATATAATATAAAATTATATTAAAATTTATTTAAATTCACTAAAATTTAAATTTAAAATATAAAATTTATGTTTCCAAATATAACATTAAATAATTTTATATTTTATATTTGAATTTTAAGGTATTTAAAAAAATTTTAATATGCTTTTATATTATAGTTTTTTCAAATCTAATATAAATTCAAAATCTTTGTAAGTATAAGATTAATGTGTTTAATAGTTTTTTTTCCCCCACCTAATTCATACACTCCTCATACATAATATTATCTCGCAATGAATTAAAATTAACGACTTGATATTATTGCTATTAGGTCGCCGACCACTCGCATCCGCCTCTTCCTGGCGGTGCTCATAAACTTCGCATGCTCCGTCGTGTACTACGGGCTGAGCTTGAACGTCGTCAACCTGGGCACCAACCTCTACCTGACGGTGCTCCTGAACGCGATGGCGGAGATGCCGGCCTACGCGATAACGGCGGTTCTGCTGGATCGGTTCGGGAGGAGGCCATTGGCGGTGGGGACGATGTGGTTCAGTGGGGTGTTTTGCTTGGCGGGGAGTATGGCGAGGGGGACGGAGATACTGTGGAAGGCGGTGAGGATGGTTTGTGGGGTTCTGGGGATATTCGGGATGGCGGGAACTTACAATTTGCTGTTTATATACACGACGGAGCTGTTCCCGACGGTGGTGAGGAACGCCGCGCTGGGGTGCGCGACGCAGGCGGTGCAGATGGGGGCGATACTGGCGCCGATGGTAGTGATGATGGGCGGGGGTTTGCCGTTCGTGGTATTCGCGGGGTGTGGGATTGTGGGAGGGATGCTGGCGTATTACCTGCCGGAGACTTTAAACAAGCCCTTGTACGACACGATGGCCGGGTTGGAGGGCGGGGAGAAGACGTGGACCGCTACTGTGACTGTGTGAATCGGATGGAGTACTCTACTTTTCTTTGTTTATTTTTTTAGTTGTTTTATTATTTTTACTTCTAATATTTTGGTTTTTTTTTTTTCTCCATAGGTTTTTGTGACTGATATGCTTCCTTGCAATTCGAATGAATCAAATGTAATATTGAGTGCTTGAATTTTGTAATCACTCGGGTTAAGGATTCCTTAGCGAGAGATTAGTCTCGTGTGTGTGTTTGTTATGATAAGAAGTATTGTAAATTTGGGAAACAATTAAATAACTTGAAGAAAGAAAACCTCTCGTTTGTTTTGGGATTGATTTTTAGAAATTTTGTTTGTTTTTGTCCAAATCACCATTCTTTAAGTATCAAATTTACTCAAACTTCATTTAGAATTCCGTCCAACTACATGAATTTCATCCCACCTCAGGAAACTCAAGGAAAGGCATTGCCCCTTCTTCGACCGCCCATGTTGAAATTGATTTTAAATATTTTTTTTTAGATTAATTTTACTGAACTTACAAACATTGAATGCCCTATATCTGTAATTACTTTCAAGAACACAAAACTTTATCTCACCCCCAAGGAATATAAAGGGACTTAAATGTCAATCCTCTTAGCTCTACCTTAGAATTGATATTCAACAACAAAATAAATTATCATGTACTCCAAATCATTTAATCAGACCTGCTATAAGGGGGTTTCCATCAGAGAATTTGTTCTTTAGAGTTTAAACCAAGCCTACATACCCCATCGATTAAACAACATAATAAGTATTGCCTTTGATTTTCTTTGTCTAGTTCGGTTGGATGAAAATCCTGAATTTTTTGCTAAAGTTTAAGGATGTCATGGTCCTCTTCCTTATTCCTTCGTCTTCAGATTTTCTCATGTTTATATTACAATTGTGCTCATGCATGTGTTTTTTTTTTTTTCTGCATTTCAATCTTACTAGAGCTTTGGCTTCAATCACAGCTCCGATCTACTACTAGAACACGGCGAAGAGATTGTCTTTATCTTTGATCGATCAGGTAATTAACATTCTCAGTCTGCTTCTAGCTTTTGTACATTTGAATTATGATACTCATTTTTTGCTCATTATGCATGTTTGATTTTTTTTTTTTTATTGCTTCTCCTTCTCACTCTTTCCCAGTCCTTTTCAAAATACTAGGATGGAACAAGAGGTTTGGGGCTAGGTTTGTGAAAATTGAAAATTTTGTTACTTATTTACTATTATCCTTCCAAAAATTTTTAAGCTTTCTAAAATTCTTGAATTTTTTTTTTCTTGAACATTAGTTATTGTGTCCATTCCTTTAAAAAGGTGTTTTATTTTTATTTATTTTTTAAAAAAGCAAAAACGGAATATAAAACATTTTAAAAAGAAAAAAAAAATTGTTCTTTTCACTTTTTTTCCCTCTAGTGTCACACTTTAACACTTTAGATCTTATAAAAGATTGTATATTTGTAGTTGTAGCACTTTTACTTAACTAGTCAACCAAAAGTGTACTGCAATTTCTTCAAAAGAGCACATTCACAATTATCAAATACAAAGTGAAAATAATCGTCAACTATGAAAGCAAATGAAAGTCATGTGGTAAACTATAAAGTAATACAATTCATTATTCACACATGTGTGGGCAACATGTGTCTAACAAGAGAGACAAGTCGGTTAAATAAATTTACAATGGGTATTGACTTTAACTATAACTAATGAACACTTGCTTTTTCATAAATATCTGTATGTGTTTTTTTTAGATATGACATTAGATAGGTATTGACTTTTACGATAACTAACGAACACTCACTTTTTCATAAATAAATGTATATGTTATTTTAGATTTTGCATTAGAAACAATAAGCCGATTGATGATCCACACTTCCATTTTAGTTAGCTAAACAAGTTTACAATAGTTATTCAAAAAATAAATTAAACTACTATTTACATAATAACTACTATTTGAAAAGAATATTTTCGTGAAAAAACATGGTGTGATGGAGTCCCCACTAACCTTTTGAAGTATGGTTAGAACACTTAATTGTTACCCAATTAAGGATAGAATCGGTCTGCGTCACTAGAGTCAGGCTCGGGAGTACTGTTGCGCAAGGGTAAGGTATTAACACCTCCTATGCGCCCGTTCTTACGAATGGTACCTAATTAATTATCCAAAAATAAATTTAATAAGTCTTATAAAATTACTCCTTATCAAAAAAATAAAGAAAATAAACAAAATAAAATACTATATACTATTCCCTCAGAATCGGGGCATACCATACTCCAAAGAGCTCAATGCCTCCCTTTGCAATCATCGAGATCGAAAAATCAAGAAAATAATTAGGAAAATATGCTCCTGGGATTTTGAAATTTTTATAGAATTTTGTAAGTATGAAAAATAATATTTCGAGAGGTTTTTGGAATATTGTTCAGGATGAAAACGATTTCTTGGGTCAAAAAACATTTTCGTGATTTTTCTAAGTGCTAAAACATTTTTGTGATTTTTGTTATTTTTTCTTGAACTTTGAAATAGTACAAATAAAATTAAGACAAAAACCTTGAAAATCAAAGCTTTAAAACATTTTTGTGACCTTTTCTAACTTTTATGTTTTCATGGATTTTGGTGCATTTTGAAATTATTCAAGTAGAAATGACGCAAACTGAACTAGCTTAATTGCGGTTAAGAGGACTCGACCGATTCGGAGAGAAAACCGAAAAGGTCAACCTGTTTAGGGTCTGGTCAAGACCATGAAGTCAACAAATGTTGCCTTCCGCGTGGGTGGTGTGTGTAAAAGTGTGTGCAAAGGTGTGTGTGCATGTGTGTGTGATTTAGTGTGTGTTTAGGTGTATGTAGCAGTGTGTGTTGTGATGTGCGTGCATGGGCATGTGCATGTGTGTGCTTTAGTGTGTGTAGCAGTGTGTAGTGGCGTGTGTGCATGTAAGGTTTCAGATCGATGAGATAAGGAATCGCCACTCGATTGGCTTCATCAAGTTGAATGCACAGACACTGACGACTCCACTGCTGTAACGGTGATACGACTATTCAAGAAATTAAAACGCAGTTGTAAAGCTTGAAATCATAATCTGAATGGTGAAAATTAAGACAAAAGGGTTAGAAATGACCTAGTAAAATTCTGCCCTGATCGGATAAGAAATCGCCGTTCAGTTGGCCTCATCAAATTAATTGCACAAGCTCCGACGACTCCGCTGTTGTGACGGTGAGACAGCTATCCAAGAAATTAAAACGCAGTTGTAAAACTCGAAATCATTATATGAATGGTGAAAATTAAGAAGAAAGGGTCAGAAATGACCTGGTAAAATTCCGCCCTAATCGGATAAGAAATCACCATTCAATTGGCCTCATCAAATAGCCTCATCTAATTGATTGCGCAGGCACCAACGACTCCGCTGCGAGACGACTATCCAAGAAATTAAAATGAAGTTGTAAAGTTCAAAATAATAATCTGAACTGTGACAATTAAGATGAAAGGGCCGGAAACGACCTGGTAACATTTTACACTGATCAGATAAGAAATTGCTGTCCGATTGGCTTTATCAAATTGATTACACAGGCGCCGACAACTCCATTGCTACGGCAGTGAAACGGCTATCCAAAAAATTAAAATGAAGTTGTAAAGCTCAAAATAATAATCTGTGACAATTAAGATCAGAAATGACTCGGTAAAATTTCACACTGATGGGATAAAAAATTGTTGTTCATTGGCTTCATCAAATTGATTGTTCAGGCACTAACGACTCCACTGCCGCAGCGGCGAGACAGCTATTCCCTATACTTCATCCTCATTCTAAATTGAGCGTCATAGCAGACCCCTCCCAAGCTCTTGTTCAATTGCAAGTGATAGTCAACACTCTCTAATCAACTGTGGCACTGCCTACTCCAAGCTGATGCATATCCTACTGCATAATCTCACTCCTAATCTGCTAGATCTCAAAAATTGTGGGGAATTATTAAAAGTCCACTTCAATGCATTCAGCTCTACCACGGTATATTCATCTCCATGGTTAGAACGCATTACCAGTGGTCTAGAAACTTCAACTGCTTTCTCTTTCCTATACAACTGCTTGACCAGTGCAACTGCGAACTCCATGGCAGTGCTGGGTCCACGACTCGTCACCACTTTACCATCTAGCTGGACTTTTGATTCAACTGCTGTCGCCAATGATGATAATTGCTCCATAAATGATGCGTAACAAGTTACCTTCAAACCTTTCAGCAAACCCCATGATCCAAGTGCCACAGGAGCTGCACATATTGTGTTAAATTGTATGGTCATTTCTAGCATTCAAAGTCTAACATAGGGGCTATAGTATTCATATGGTGGCTATACTATTTATATGGTGGCTGCACTATTCATTTGGTGGTTGCACAAGTCTATAAAGGTGGCGACACTATTAATTTGGTGGTTGCACAAGTCTACAAAGGTGGCTCCACTATTCATTTGACGGATTTGAAAAAGAGGCTTACAAAATCCCTATAAATAGGGAAGTGGTGGTGAAGGAAGACATTCATCTCAAGCATCTCCAACTCCACCTTTGGAGAGAGATCAAGTACTCTCTTACAAACTATCTCTATTGTAGTCCGTGTTTCTAGTTTCTCCTAATTTGAGGGTTATAGGAACCCAAACTAGTAGGCACAAGCATGCCAAAGGAGGTAACGTGCACCGGATGTAGGAATCCGAACTAGTGTACCAGAGTGATAACGTGCACCGGATGTAGGAATCTGAGCTAGCGTACCAAAAGTGATAACGTGCACCGGATGTAAGAATCCGAGCTAGCGTACCAGAGTCATAACGTGCACCGGATATAGGAATTCGAGCTAACGTACTAGGAGATGTGGGGCCCACAAACAATGTGGGGCTCGATAGAGATATGTGGGGCCCACAAGCCATGTGGGGTCCACGAGCCGTTTGAGGGTTATAAGAACCCGAACTAGTAGGCACAAGCATGCCAAAGGAAGTAACGTGCACCAGATGTAGGAATCTGAGTTAGCGTACCAGAGTGATAATATGCATCAGATGTAGGAATCCGAGCTAGCGTACCAGGAGATGTGGGGCCTACAAACCATGTGGGGCCCAATGGAGATATGTGGGGCCCACAAGCCATGTGAGGGTTATAAGAACCCGAGCTAGCTTGCCAAAGGAGGTAACGTGCATCGGATGTAGGAATCCGAGCTAGCGTACTAGGAGATGTGGGGCCCACGAACAATGTGGGGCCCGATACCGTTTGAGGGTTATAGGAACCCGAACTAGTAGGCACAAGCATGCCAAAGGAGGTAACGTGCACCGGATGTAGGAATCCGAGCTAGCATATTAGAGTGATAACGTGCACCGGATGTAGGAATCCAAACTAGCGTACCAAAAGTGATAACGTGCACCGGATGTAGGAATCCGAGCTAGCGTACTAGAGTGATACCATGCACCGGATGTAAGAATCCGAGCTAGCGTACCAAGAGATGTGGGGCTCACAAACAATGTGGGGGTCTGATAGAGATATGTGGGGCCCACAAGCCATGTGGGATCCACGAGCCGTTTGAAAGTTATAGGAACCCAAACTAATACGCACAAGCATGCGAAAGGAGGTAACGTGCACCGGATGTAGGAATCCGAGCTAGCGTACCAGAGTGATAACGTGCACCAAATGTAGGAATCCGAGCTAGCGTACTAGGAGGGGTAACGTGCACCAGATGTAGGAATCCTAACTAGTGTACCAAGAGGGGTAACGTGCACCGGATGTAGGAATCCGAGCTAGCGTACCAGGAGATGTGGGGCCCACAAACCATGTAGGGCCCAATGGAGATATGTGGGGGCCACAAGCCATGTGAGGTCCACGAGCCATTTGAGAGTCATAAGAACCCGAGCTAGTAGGCACAAGCATGCCAAAGGAGGTAACGTGCATCGGATGTCGGAATCCGAACTAGCGCACTAGAGTGATAACGTGCACCGAATGTAGGAATCCGAGCTAGCATACCAGGAGATATGGGGCCCACAAACAATGTGGGATCCGATAGTGATATGTGGGGCCCACAAGCATGCGGGGCCTAATTGAGATATGTGGGGTCCACAAGCCATGTGGGACCTACAAAGATGTGCGGGATCTAGAAGCAGTGTGGGAAGGTTTGCCATGAGGTCTCCTCGGAAAGGCATGGTTAAAATTGGGGTGTCTACACTTTGAAAATCCAAAAACTTATAATACTCATTTTTGAGCCTCTTACACTCATACTTACCTTCTCATACTGATTAAACCCTCTGTAAGTTGATTGAGTGTTAGTCTAAATCGGTTTGCTCTCCTATTTGTATTTGATTGATTCAATTTTCTTTAGAGCTAAACTTAAGTATTCTTAGGGGGCTTTGTTCATAAGCCTATCCTAAGAAGACTTGCTTAAGCTTCTGAGAGTTGCATTTGTGTTGCAATCTCTTAGGAAGCTTGTATTTGTCTTTGGGTTGCAAAATCATTTTCAAAACATACTCAAATATCTTGTGTGATTTATATTGATATATTTGTGAAAATATATTTGTGTTTGTGATATTGATCTTTGTTGCAATATTCATTGACTTACATATTATTTGTTGATATAAAGATTAAATATATTTTGCAAACCAAGCATATACATTATTTGATATTTGCACGATTGATATATTCTGCTGATTGGAATATTCAAGACTTGATTGACATCTTTGTTTGAGCATTTAGATTGAATATCTAGTGATACAAAGATAATATCGGTTTGCATTCTCACGTACGCATTACACTGATAGAAAATATATCTGAGAGTTGAACTATTTTGACCACACTGAGCTTACATATTTAATCATATTGTGGTGTATGTTATTGCGCATATTTAGGTACATATCTGATTTACACTAAAGCACAATCACTGTACCATTTGATTATATACACATTTGTTGTATTTCCAGGCACGAGCCTGAAGAGGGAGACTAGCCCTGGAATAGTCCGGGATTGGCTTAGACCCGGTTAGGAAAGTTAGGTGCATCGTCTTGTTAAGGTGTGTAGGTTGAGGTCAGTCTCCTAATTGACCTGGTTAAGGTTGAGGTCAGCCCTGTGCTAATTGATCTAGTTGTAATCGGTGTTGCTCCACCCTTAAGTGAGCTATTAGCGGAATCCTCGGGCTTGCGAGCTAGAGGCGGGGACGTAGGCACAATTGGCTGAACCCCGATAACAGATCGTGTGTTGTGTATATTGTCGCACTTTATATTTATCGCACGTATATGTTATTATGTAAATGATGCGCTTGATTTAACTTTCCGCATATTATATTCATCAGCGTATTTGGAACTGAATAGAAAGACCCTAGGTTGTTATATTCAGCTAACATCTAGTTTAATCTAGGAAAGAAATTTAAAATTCCAATTCACCTCCCCTCTTGGGAATACACCAATTCTAATAATTGGTATCAGAGCCTCGTTGCACTTGGCTCAAACGTTTTTGCAAAAAGATCGCAATGACTCACATTGGTGTATCCCCATTCGGTGAGGGACAGTCACTTTCCAGTTCTCTATTATTTTGTGGTGTCAATTACACCATGTGGAAAGTTAGAATGACCATATTTTTGAAATCTATGGACTGGAGAGTCTAGCTTGTGACTGCTAAAGGAAGATGTGCACAAATAAATGAAAATGATTTTAATATGATTAATTCCAATGCCATGGATATATTGTACTGTGTTTTAGAGACTAATATTTTTGTTGAGATTGTGGCATGTAGTAGTGCACATGATATCTGGGATGAACTCAAAAGAAAATATGGAGAGTCCCGAGAGAATGAGACCGCTACTCAGGAAGTGGTAAATAATAGAGCAATTGCAGTAACAGCCAGTGAGGTATATGTTCCTATCTTAGCCTCTGTAGATGATTCTATTGTTGAATGTTATGTTGTATCTAATGCTGAATCATCTGTTTATTGTGATAGTTATGTTATTGAGGCACTTGATGATTCTCATGTTGAATACTGTAATATATCATGCAATGAATCATCTAATTGCCCTAGTGATAATTATGCTATTAACTCATGTAATAATCCATGTGATGCATGGTGTGATGACTCTTGTGTTGAATCCTGTGATATATTGTATGATGAGTCATCTATTGGTTCTGATGATAATACTGTGTGCATTGATTCATATGAATGTTAAAGTGATAAACTTTGTGATGAATCATGTATTGAATTTTACAATGAAAGCATGCCCTCACATATGGAACTAGAAAAGACCTCATTTAAAATGCATAGAATTCTAGTTGTGATATCAAAGAAGAAAACACTTTTGAAAAATGCAAATGAAAAGGTGGCAAAGCACTTAAATGATTTGAAAAATTATCAGGTCACTCTAGAAAGAAGAAAAATTGAGAAGGTTTTGAAAATTATCTAGTTAGAAAGAAAAACCAAAGACTATCCAGAAATGATTTTCAAACCCACTTGTGAAAAGGATAACAATGATATACCCTTGGAAGTTAAAAAAAAAATATTTTCATAAAGGGTTCATGTTCTATTTACCGTACCACAGTAATGCCTCAATGAGTAAAACTAGAATTAATAAGCATAATCTTTCACGCATATATAAAGTTTGCTTATGTTGTATAAGAAAAGGGCACGTTTGGTTTAATTGTCTACTTAGATGTGCTAGAGGCTTAGACAAAGAAATGATGTGGGTTATCATGAAAGCAAACCCCATAGGACTTAAGGAAAATCGAATTCAAATTGAAAATACATTTTTGTTATCCTTCCTTTGTTCCTAGGTGTAGGGGTTATGACGCCTGTAGGATCGGGAAGTGACTGATGCTTAAAACGAAATCCTTAGTATACATACTCACTAAGCCATCTTATTATACTAAGACTTTTATCCACTTCCAAATGGACATGACATCTTTGCCTAGCACTTAATTCAAAATGCTTAACTCATGCCGACATGAAGATCATAAAAGTTAAGCAGCAGTTGTCCATGGCACAAAACTAAGTTTTAGGGTTCCATCTTATATCTTACATTACTATACCCTAAACTCATTTTTAAACATGAAAAGCCTAAATCGAAATCAAGACATCATTCTAGGCTTAAAGCACCATTGATCATGAATGACTAATGCATATTGTGTGCTTCTCATAGCAATAACCAAATTAGAGGTACCTTCTAGGGATTTTGTCCCTTTGAATTTAAGTTGCAAATCCCTTAATTCTGGTTTATCTCATCCATAGGAAGTCCTCACCAAACCACGATTATACTCGGTGAGTTTTCACTCATTTCTTGGTTTGTATCCTTATTCTAAATTGTGATAATATCAAAAGGATACTTTCCGATCACCAGAGAGCATTGTTCACAACATTCACATATCCTATATGCTCTTTGCCCAAGCATGGACATGATTACCTTCACAGAAATATTTTGAAAAATGTCCTGTCTATCCTAAATACTCTTCTGTACTCGTTAGTGATTTAAATCTACAAAGAGTATTTATTTATCATCCCTTCACGAGCTCTCAAATCACTAAGACATATCCTTTAGAGCTTTGTGTACTTAGAGATGAGTTGAATGGCTAATATGATTGCCTAGGTCTCAATCTAAATGAATGCATAAAATTTAAGTAGACCTATGTATGTGTACTTTTAAAATTGAAAGTCATTCTAACTTGTGCCTCTCACACGTATTGAAATTCATATCAATAGAGGCAATATTGGCTTAGCTCACTTAAAGAAATATCTATTGTGACTTTTTGGTCCGCTAAGCCTATTCATCCAAAGCCAAGCATATATCATATAAAAAAATCTTAAAACACTTGGCTAAAGAACTAGAAAGTGAAAATATATAAATTGAATAAGTGCATAACTCAAGGGGAGCATATATCCTTTATATCTATATAAATGAAAATGTTCTCATATTCTCATATCATTTATGTCTTTGTGCCTTAATGAATAACCATACTATACTAAACTTATAACTATCCACTATTGTGTATTGTTTATACTATATATTGATGGATAGTGATTTGTGATTATCTAGTATTGTGAACTGTTATTGAATATATTGTTTGATAATACTGGATTGCATGGAACGCCAACTGCATGGTTGATGCAGTATGTTGTGTATTGCATGCTGGTAGCATATATAGGTTCTCGCATGCTTAAACTGAAATATTTTGAATTGATTGCTTGAATCTATCAGGTTTTGGTACTTGAAAATTTGGGAAATGTCTGATTTATAGACGGCACGCTGCCGAAATTTCGACAAGATTTTTCCCAAACAAAAACCTTGTGTTAAGGATGCTTATGATAATAAAAATGTTAAAATGTTTTTGAAAGGATGAGTGAAAACTTAAATAGAAATATCACATTTTCATCCTTGCATAATCATCACATACTTAGGGGAGCTCAGCTCCATCCCTATAGGAAGCACATAAATGACTTATATGCATCACTTTCGTCTATTGAAATATTGAGACTCTTCTAAAATCCCGGAACATTATATCTTGTGCTTAAAGACTTATATTTTGATATGGAATGTTTGTGGGTCTAGAACTATATTGCATGCCTTAATATATATTCTTTGATGCATCTATGGTCTATAGGGACAACTATACTAATCAAGTGAAAAATGCAATTGAAAAATATTCAGTTTAGTTGATTTTAAAGATGTGGATTGATGGCTTATACTATTGAGCATAATGAAACTAATATTTGGTTAGTATAAGTAGCTAAAGAATCTAAGCATGTACTCAAATTGATAGGAAGAGCATTTAAAATTAAATTACTACTCTATTTTGTTTACTCATATGTTTAGCTTAGATTTTAAATGAATTCATTGTGGCATGTACTTGAATGAAAAGATTTTATTAAAAATCATAATCTGAAGCATGCTTATATTGCCACAACTGTTTGTATTTGCCATATGATCTTGCATGTGATTGTTGAACTTTTAGGATCATTATGGTTTTGATTTTCTGGTTATACTTTAGTATGTGCTTAATGGACATACCAGAAAATTTGTTGCTTGCTTGCATGATCTTTAAATTTGTTTTTGGCAAACACCCCCAGTACCTTTTGCAAATATCAAAGGGGGATATATGTTTATATTTATTATATACATATGTATATCTATATATATACTTATATATATCCATTTATGAAAGCAAAAACTGAACTCGTATAGAATATATTTTATGTCTTGCTTATGTGCATAAATGCTTTCATGACTTATGCTATCTTTGCTTTAAAATTTTAAGTCATGAAGATTGTTTTAAAAATTTACAAAGAATGTTGCATAACTGGTTCACGGATCTTGAAAATGCATACAAACTTGTTAGATCATTCTTATGCTCAAACCTACTATTTTAGTATCATATGTCGTGTGCTCTTTAACTCAAATTTTCCACGGGTCTTATGATATAATCCATTTGCAATGGTTTGTGTATATTTTTTGTTTAACTACGTTTTTCATGTCACTTGAATATTTTAATGACCAGTTATACAATTTGTGTGCTTAGTTGCTGAAGTTTTCTTTGTCATTCATTTTGCACTGTATGACTATAATATTTCTTGAATGACTAAAAGTCATACTTCTATTTTACGTGTTGAGAATACTGGACTGCTTGAGTAGGTAGTTGTGGATATATTGAAAATATTTTACTTAATCAAGTCGCTTGTATGCAGTTATTTTTGGGAAAAATGTTTTGTTTTCAAATGGCGTACTGTCGAATTTTCTAAAACCCTTTTCCCAAACATATCTTGTATTCAGATGATTATTTGCCTATATGCTTAAATATTTATTTGAGCCTTTTTTGCTGTTGCCAAAAGGGGAAGAAGTAGGCAGGTATTTGTCATCATAAAAAAGGGGGAGATTGTTGACCCTATAGGTCATATCCCTGTTTTGATTATGACAAATAATCAGGTATTTAATGTCTGCCGAGTTGATGTACAGGTTTATCTTGGCGGTGTCATATGATGACACTCGGAGACCCTTGTAGGAAGATGAAGACCTTAAAGACCCTATACATGTTGTACTCTATTTCATTATCATCTAAGGGTCTATAATAGTAAATAGGTTTTTTGGTTTGTAATAATTGCATGCATCACGTGCATGATCTAATACGTAAGATCAAACCAAGAATAACTAAAAAAGCATCTAGAAAGACCTTAGGGAATACCCTTCGATCGACCGACACCAGACTTTTTCGGTGTCTTCAAATTGGACCCCAAGTGACCCTATGATACACACATTTACACATATGTATGTTAGGCACTTAAATAGGGTTTGCATGTTTCGAAACGGGATCGAAATGCACACTTTGTGCACTTTCGGTCGACCGGACAACTTAGTTCATTTTGGCCTAGTCGACCGAACCAGACTTGGGTCAATAGTTGACCAAGGTCCTAGTCGGCCGAACTAGGTAGTTCAAAAAGCCCCGGTCAACCAAAACCTCCCTAGGTCAATATTTTAACCATCTGGTCGACCGAGCCATTTTGTACTCCAACTACCTAGTCGATCGAGGGTTCTCGGAAAAATTCCCAACGGTCTGGTCTACCGAACCAGCCAGTTCAAAATGGCTCGATCGACCGAACCTCGGTAAAAATGGAAAATCGCCTTTGGAAAGGAACTTTCGGTCGACCGACCATTCAGTTCAAAAATACCTTGGTCGACTGAAACTGTTCTGGTCGACCGGACCTCTCGGATTGCCCTGACGGCTATAATTCTTCCAATGTCTATATATAGCCCCTCATTTGCTAAGATTAGCAAGAGATTAGCAAATTTGATGGGGGAGAATTCTTTGAAAATCCAAAAACCTATAATACTCATTTTTTAGCCTCCTACACTCATACTTACCTTCTCATACTGATTAAACCCTCTGTAAGTTGATTGAGTGTTAGTCTAAATCGGTTTGCTCTCCTATTTGTATTTGATTGATTCAATTTTCTTTAGAGCTAAACTTAAGTATTCTTAGGGGGCTTTGTTCATAAGCCTATCCTAAGAAGACTTGCTTAAGCTTCTGAGAGTTGCATTTGTGTTGCAATCTCTTAGGAAGCTTGTATTTGTCTTTGGGTTGCAAAATCATTTTCAAAACATACTCAAATATCTTATGTGATTTATATTGATATATTTGTGAAAATATATTTGTGTTTGTGATATTGATCTTTTTTGCAATATTTATTGACTTACATATTATTTGTTGATACAAAGATTAAATATATTTTGCAAACCAAGCATATACATTATTTGATATTTGCACGATTGAGACATTATGCTAATTGGAATATTCAAGACTTGATTGACATCTTTGTTTGAGCATTTAGATTGAATACCTAGTGATACAAAGATAATATAGGTTTGCACTTTCACGTACGCATTACACTGATAGAAAATATATCTGAGAGTTGGACTATTTTGACCACACTGAGCTTACATATTGAATCATATTGTGGTGTATGTTATTGCGCGTATTTAGGTACATATCTGCTTTACACGAAAGCACAATCACTGTACCATTTGATTATATACACATTTGTTGTATTTTCAGGCACGGACCTGAAGAGGGAGATTAGCCCTGGAATAGTCCTGGATTGGCTTAGACCCAGTTACGAAAGCTAGGTGCGTCGTCCTGTTAAGGCGTGTAGGTTGAGGTCAGCCCCGCTAATTGACCTGGTTAAGGTTGAGGTCAGCCCTGTGCTAATTGACCTGGCTGTAATCAGTGTTGCTCCACCCTTAACTGAACTATTAGTGGAATTCTCAGGCTTGCGAGCTAGAGGCGGGGACGTAGGCATAGTTAGTCAAACCCCAATAACATATCGCGTGTTGTGTATATTGTCACACTTTATATTTATCACACATGTATATTATTATGTAAATGATGCACTTGATTTAAATTTTTGCATATTATATTCATCAGTGTATTTGGAACTGAATAGAAAGACCCTAGGTTGTTATATTCAGCTGACATCTAGTTTAACTTAGGAAAGAAATTTAAAATTCCAATTCACTCCCCCTCTTGGGAATACACCAATTCTAACAGCTGTCGTTGCCGACCATAGGATCAGAGATCAGTTTAATCACCTCCGATGCCTTCTCAGAGCTCTAATTGAGCGTTGTCTTCTCTCTCTCTCTCTCTCTCTCTCTCTCTCTCTCTCTCTCTCTCTCTCTCTCTCTCTCTCTGCATTCTCCACTTCTCTTTACTCAGTATCTCCCCTTAAGCTCAATTCTCTGCTCTCTTCCTCCTATTTCTTTTTCACTGCTCTCTCTCCCATTTATCTTCTCTACTATCTCTCTAATCTCAGTTCCATATATATAGCAAATCTAGGTGTCAAACTTCAATCATACTTTTATAAACTGATTTTTAATTCTAAAGAAATCAATTTTCCCTTGGCCCGTGGATTTTCAATTCGCCGTTGAAATAGAGTACCAGATTATTCTTGTTAGGATGTGGCTCGTATGGGTGTCGGCAACTGCACCACCCAACCGCAATTATTGAAGTTGGAGACGGACGGCCACCAAACTTTGCCTACCATATTGAATTGTAGCTACCTTGTTTGACTTCCTCCCCCTCCCATATGTGTATATATATGTGTGTAATTAAGTGTGGCAATGTGGTGAGTCGCAGCTGTGTGTGTGTGTGTGCATGCAGAGAGCTGTATTGAGAGAGTGCAGAGAGTTGTGAGTTGCAGAGTGTGGTGTGTTGTGTGTGAGGCAGAGTGAATCCTTGTAGAGAGAGTGAGAGAGGAGTTGAGGGTAGTAGCCTCCTCCTTCTCCTTGTATAATTCTCCTGGCGGTTATAGTGGATTTTATGCTCTCCCATGGACATAGGTCACAGTGGACTGAACCACGTAAATCTGATCTCGTATTGTTGGTTGTGTATTTTTTCTTGTACGATTGTTGCTCATAGATCACTTCCCAACAAATGGTATTAGAGAGAGGTTGGAGCAAAATCTCTAGATCGGAGCAAAATTTCTAGATTTGAGCCTCTATCCAGTTGCTTGAAACTCAATTTTGAGACCACCAAAACATTCCTCTCGTCAAGACGAAGCCAATGGCTGTAACCAAAGCTCAAACGGAGTTCGGACAATGATGCACGCGCTCACACGCGCCAGCGACGGAAAGACCGTGTTGTCACGCGCCTTCACGCGCTCTCACGCGCTGATAGCTGATCGGGAAAGAGCATCACACGCGCCCACGTGCCAGGGAAATTTTGGCGTACATTCAGAGGTTGAAGACACTTACGTCAGTGGCCACGTAAGTGCTACGTCAGCGCTGCGTTAGCAAGTGTCAGCATTGAGTCAGCCGCATAGTCAGCAGCTACGTCAGCAGGGGACAGCGACACGTTAGCAATCCGTATAGTGCCACATTAGCAATTGGGACCCACTAACACGTCAATAGGTGGTCCCCACAAGAGGTGGGCCCGGTGCCACAGCAGTAAGTGGGCCCCAGAGGAGGTGGGCACAAGAAACGTCAATAGGTGGGGACCGCGGCGCCACATCAGCAAACGATGTTAGTGGCCGTTAAGGATGTCAGGAATATTCCATTAATGGAGGGAATATTTCGTTAAAGTTAACGGTGAGTTGATTGTTTTTGACCGATTTGACCTAAAGTTTGACCGGGCTTTTTGGAGCCATTTTGGGTCGGTTTTTCGGGTGGCTTGAACCATATCTAAGGTTTTCGGCCGTTTCAGAGTGTCCATTTATTGAGATTTGGGAGCAGAATGGTAGGAATTGGCACTTCAAAGTTTGAGGTGGAAAAGTTTGATGGGCGGAACAACTTCTGTTTGTCGCAGAGCACGGTGAAGGATATTTTGGTTCATCAAGACTTGATCAAGCCGTTGATCGGGAAGAAACCAAATGATTTCAAAGATGATGATTAGACCGAATTAGAGATGAAGACGGTCAACACAATCCGATTGTGTTTGTAAAATGAAGTTAAATATTCGGTGTTAGACGAAACCTCACCGATGGAGCTCTGGAAGAAATTGGAGCAAAGGTATATGTCGAAGTCCCTTACCAATAAATTGTTTCTGAAGAAGAAACTTTATCAACTTCGAATGAACGAGAGAAGTAGTCTTTTTTATCATATAAATGATTACAACAAGATTTTGACCCAGTTGTTAAGCCTCGGTGTAAAAATTGATGAAGAGGATAAGGCGCTTCTATTATTATCGTCTCTACTAGCTTCATTTGATGGACTGGCAACTACATTGCTCATGGGGAAGGATACCTTGAAGTTGGATGATGTGATGACATCACTTCAAGATTCTGAGACGTTAAGAAAGCCGATTGTGGCATCTCATGAGCAAACTTTGGTAGCTAATAGTGTGAGACAAGGAAGAAGCAAAGATCGAAAGCTCGGAGGTAAACAATGCCGTTCAAAATCAAGAGGACGAGATACGAACGAGGTCGTATGTTACTGGTGTGATAAAAAGGGGAACTTCAAGAGAGATTGTGAAGATCGAAAATGATACGAAGAAGAAAAGAAGACATAGGACGACATCAATGTATTGGAGCATGCCACATGGCATGGTAATGACGAGATCCTTGTAACAGCGAGCAACTTACATTGATAAAATCGAAGATATGTGCAATGTCGATACTGCAAGAAGCATGACCATATGAAGAGAGAGTGCCAGAAATTGATAAGAAAGAACGTGAATGCTCATGGCAGTCCAAATGATGATGGAAGGGTTTAGGACTCTTGTAGTTCAGTTCATGTTTGTTTTAAGAAAGAATTGTTTCATTCTTTCAAAGAAGTTCACGGTAAGGTATCACTCGGTAAGGGTCTTCATGTGATGTCAAAGGGATTGAATCTGTGAAGTTGAAAACGCCCGTTGGAGCGGTCCGTATGGATGACGCAAACTTTGTTCCAAGGATGCGAAGAAATTTGATCTCCCTTAATCAGTTGGATTCTAAGGGTTGTCAAATCTCTATCGCAGGTGGAGCTATGGAGGTGACCCGATGTGACTCAATGATATTTACTGGGATGGAGTCTCGTGGGCTGTATCAGTTGATGGGAACCACAGTGGTTGGTGGTTTGACCTCAGATGATGATAGCGGTATGTCGTCAGAAACGAACAGATGAGTTCGGTTTGCCGATGAAGAAAGCGGTACTCTTTGCATGGTTCAGACGTTTGAACCAAGTTATGAAGACTTGCCTTTATTAAGTTTGTATCAAGGTGGAGCTGTGGACTTGGGAGTTGATACTCGCCAAGATGGAGATTGTTAGGATGTGGCTTGTATGGATGTTGGCAGCCACACCACCTAGCCGCAATTATTGAAACTAGAGACGGACGACCACCAAACTTTGCATACCATGTTGAATTGTAGCTGCTTTGTTTGACTTCCTCCCCCTCCCATATGTGTATATATATATATGTGTGTGTGTGTGTGTGTGTAATTGAGTGTGGCAGTATGGTGAGTCGCAGCTCTCTGTGTGTGTGCATGCAGAGAGCTATATTGAGAGAGTGTAGAGAGCTGTGAGTTGCAGAGTGTGGTGTGTTGTGTGTGAGGCAGAGTGAATCCTTGCAGAGAGAGTGAGAGAGGAGTTGAGGGCAGTAGTCTCCTCCTTCTCTTTGTATAATTCTCCCGACGGTTATAGTGGATTTTATGCTCTCTCGTGGACGTACGTCATAGAGGACCGAACCATGTAAATCTGGTCTCGTATTGTTGGTTGTGTAATTTTGCTTGTGCGATTGTTGCTTGTAGATCACTTCCCAACAATTCTAAGGCTCAAATGATTTGAAAACTAATTTTGAACTTCAATCCAACATTGAAGCTGATTTTGCCAATGAGTAACTAAATGCAATTTGCAAGATGATTTTCAATTGATTGGCTGTTCAAGCTACTTTCAGCAAAATGGTATTCCAATTAATATTGTACGAATTGGTCTCCAATTTAGCAAGTAATCTTGATTTCAACATGAACAGGCCCCTCACAGATTTAACTTAATGCAAACACAACCGGATTGAGGGCCATACCTGCAACTTTCTGGGATTTTTGAATTTGCTGCCTATTCACTATTCTTACTTCATGCAACCTTAATTTGTGATGTCCCAGTTTCTACTGTTTCGTCTCTCTCTTCTATTTCTCCTCTTCTTTCTTTCTTCTTTTTCATCTCCTCCTCCATGAGTTACTTCAATGGGCTCTAGGCTTGTTTTCGTGGAAGGTTCTTTCGAGTCCAAATTGGAGAAGCCGAGTCCGATTAAGGTATTGTGGATATTGATTCACGATGCCCAGAGAGAAATGGGAGTCTACAAGATTGATATAGATTATGAAGTAGGATTTTTTTGAAAATTTAAAATATAACTTACCATGCTTCATAATTTTTTAGTGACTTCATGGGGCTGAGATTATAGACACAAGCCATTTAAAATAAGAAAATAGTTGTCCGTGTTGAAAATTTTTTAGGAAGCGTTTGGTTAGTGGCTTTTCTTAATATTTCATTTACAAGTTTATTTGAGCATGAGAATTTGACGTGATGGATATATTCACATTTTTAAAAATGAAAAGATTTCTATGAAATACGAGCATCTTATTCTCATCTTCCTCAATGATCAAGTTTTATAGAAATTTTATTTCCATGAAAATTCTACTTTTGAACCAAACTACCCTCATTATTTCAGCTTTTTGACAACAATATGCTTATATTATAACATAATAAACTCTATCATTATATTTAAAATAATAAATTATTAATAACAAATTCAATTACTATAAAATTAAATAAATAAATTATTTTTGAAATGTGTAATAAAAGTGTAAATATTTATGTTAATTAACATTTGAATTGATATTTCTAATTTATTAAATAAAGGTATTATTATTGTCTTATTAAATTTTAACATAATATTTAATATTTACACACTATATTGCCAAGTGCAAATGTTTTAAATTTATAAATTGTTGACAATTTTAGGATATATATATATATATTTAATTATGTAAATTTAGTAGGTTTTTGAATTGAAAATATAATTATTCTTTATATAATAAGTTACACACAAATCAATAGTATAATGGTCATCTTCTTAAAACACTTGTCATAATTTTCATGTTAAACTAAATATTGACATAAGAATCATGCGTGCAATTTTGAAAATCTTACAATATGAACAAAACAAAAATATTCCTATGGGCCTGACATCCTATTTCCTAAAATGAGATTTTTGGGAATGTCATTCCCAACAATGGGAATGAGTCTTCTGACTACAAAATGTGAACAAAATATGAGAATATTTTAAAAAAAATTGAAGATTACTAAAAATCACCTATTGAATTAGTGAACTAAACTCTATATGGGGCTTGTATCTTCATTTGATATGATATTTTTAAAGATCCATTTGAATAAAAAAAATTTTCTTGAAAAGAGTATTAGTAGGAAAATACTTAACGTCACAGATCCATGATGACTTAGGCCCACGTGACAGTGGATTAATTAGACAATGCTGCATGGGCCCAACACTGCATTACCCGTTTAGTTCCTGGGATACATACCATAACTCTTGGAATCATATATTTTTTTAAGGCTTGGATTTGAATTTTCTGAGAATTCATGCAAAACTTTGTACCACTTTTGTTCAATATTTTACTCAATTTCACATAATTCAAAATATAAGTCTTGAAATGCAAACTGCCAAAAGGTGGGGTTCAAGGAAAATAAGAATGGAATTTGTTTTCAATTATATTTTCTTTTTATATCAAATCTTATTAAATGTTAAAAATTAAAAAAATTAAATAGTAACAATGTGTTTGATCATTAATTTAGTATATATTTTCTTCGCTTTCTCACTTTACTAACTAATCAAATATATAATTTTTGAATTTTGTAATTTTAATATTTTCGTACTCCAAACGAGTCCTTAGTATCGGCTTGTGTAGTTGTATTTTACTATTTTTAGTCACGTTCGCATCTTGGGTTGGGCTTTGTTCGTCTATCTTCACTTGCCTATAGTTGGGCTTGGGCCAAATTTTAGTTATTGATTGTTACGTTGCCTCCCTAAGATTGGGGTGGGTCCGTATTCAACTGGATCTGCAGCAGCCCATGGGTTTTCCTTTGCAAGATCAGAAAAAGGGCTTCGTTATTTTTAAAGAAACATTCCAATCCTACGTGGCGGAAAATAATTTTCAATTTTTAGTTTAATTTTCTTTTGAGAATATTATTTTTGGTTTACTGTTTAGTTTTGGAAGATTTGCTTTAAAATTGAAGAAAATAAAAAGTTTGTTCTGATGTACAAAATAATTTCTGTTTGAATTTTAAATTTCAAAATAATTTTGAAAGAAATTTTATTTTTTAATTTTGTAAAAATATATTGTAGACACCCATTTTGTTTGGAGCCAATATACCAAAATTGTAGGGATTCTTATTCCATAAAAGGAAGAAAATATAATTAAAAAAATGAAAAAAAATTGAAATACAGGAAAATGAATGTCACACAAAACAGTTAGGAAATTAAAAATAAAATTGATTGACATGATTGAGCAGCTTAAATTGGTTTGATTAATCAAATTATCAATTTGTTTTAAGTTTGATTGATCAAATAAAGATTGATTGATCAATCAAATTTAATATAAATTGATTCCCTAAGCCTATAAATGGTGGGTTTTTTGGGGGAGAAATGACGCACACAATCACAGAGAGAGAATCACAGGATTCAAGCAATTCATAGTGAATTCAAAATTTGAGAGAGTTGTTGAAATTTAACTCGACTCGAATTTAATATCTCAACCCGAAAACCTGAGTCAAGCCAACTCGGATCCAGGTCAATTGACCCGAATACTCGACCCAAGTCCAATGACCTGGGTCTCATCGAGATACTTGGACCCAAGTTAAAGTTGACTTGGGTTAATTCAGCCAAACTAATATGTTTTTCCTTTTCTTGGCCCAAATGGGCCTAACAAACCCTACACTAGTTAAAGCCCAAACCCTGTGACCCTGTAACGGTCCGAATTTAGAATGGTATTTAAATAATAAAGAGAGGGAAATGGAGACAGGAAACAGAAGGAGGCCGTCGACTTCGCTCTTCGTCGACGACATTGAACTTTGGGAGGAAAAACAGAAAAAGGGGATTAGCAGGACTTCATCGACGAACACAGGGTTTTGTCGACGAAGGCTTAAGAGAATTCGTTGACGAACACAGGGGCTCGTCGACGAGAAAATACTGAGAGGGGTCTTTGAGCTGACTGAATTTTGTCGACGAGGAGTGGATTTTGTCGACGAAATTTGTGATGGACTCATTGACGAAGGACGGGCTCGTCGACGAAATTCCCTGTTATATATATATATATATATATATATATATATATATATATATAATCTGATTTTTAAATTATTATATAAGCTTTCTCTCCTCTCTCTCTCTCTCTCCCCTTCGGTCCTCTCCCTTTCTTTCGTCGATTTCAGGCCAGATTTTCGCTGGATCGACAATTTGAAGTCACCACGATGCTCCTGGGGAAGTTCTCTCCAAATCTACTGGAGCGGATCGTTGGTGAAAGCAAGTTGGAAATCATCCCTGAGTTGAGATAAGACTTTTTAAGCCATATTTGGTATTGCGTTAGTTATAAGAAATGTTGTGCGTATGAAAATACTGAAAATTTTCATTTTCAGAGTATTGAGTTGGGAACCCTACGAGTGCAGGGAAGATTTTCTTAGGAGTTTTGTAGGAATCAGGTAAGGGGATAAACTAAGCTAGTTTGTTTTGAGAAAATGTATGTATATATATTTAACATCTGATTTGCGGAAAATGTATATATATATATATATATATATATATATTATATTTGCAAAATACTATGAATATGATTGTATGATTGAATATGTGAAAATTCGCTTGTGTGACATGAGTATAAAATGTTGTGAAATACTGTTTTTTGGGAATGTGGATGATATGCATTTTTATGATGGGAAAACCGGCGTACGGGCCGAGATTTTTATGATATGGTTTGTCGGCTACGGGCCGAGCTATGTGTGTGATTGCCAGCGTACGGGCTGTGCTATGATTTGCCAGCGTACGGGCTGTGCTATGTGTGTGATTGATAGCATATGGGCTGTGCCGAGCTGTGTGTGATTTGCCAGCATACGGGCTGTGTTATGATTTTTCGGCGTACGGGCCGAGCTATGATAAAATGTGTAATACCGGCGTACGGGCCGATGATTTTCATGATATACGTGTATGTGCAAATTGATATGATTGGTTTGGTAATTAATGATATGAGATATTTATGTATCACGGTTTTAGTATATGTATATGATATACCTCGTTGGCTTGGTTTAGGCTACCACTTGCACGGTACCGTTGCTATGTGTCCATGGTCTCTGTGATCACGATATTTGTGTTAATGCCGCTGTATGGAGTGGTGTGAGATTGGATGGTCGATGTGGTTATTTTCAAGAAGTGTGTTGTTATCGCCCTTGGTGTACGGACCAGGTCTAGCAGACCCATCAGACCTATAGACTAGACTATTGACTTGGAAGTGGACGGCCAACCATTGTCAAGTCTCGCCTTCAGGCCACACAACCCAGTCATGTGGGGGTAATACATGACAACAGCCAGCTAACCTACCAAGAATGTTTTATGTTATTATTATTATATGAGATGAAATATGATTATGAAAATGCAATATGTTTTGTCATATTTTGATGATATATGTATGTTTTCCCAGATTTGATAAACAGTTACTAAGTATGTTATGTATGATATATGTAGAACACAGAATACTCATGTTGCCACACACTGGTATTAATTTATTTCCCTTACTGAGAGGTGTCTCACCCCTAAATCTTATAAACTTTTCAGGAGCCCCAGATAGGAGAGCGGGAAAAGCTCCATTGATATAGTGTTGCTTATCTGCCCTTTTTGAAGGGTAAGTTTTTGTAGGGACAATTAGATTTTGCGGGGAATGTCCCTAGTTATGATTTTTGGGATGTATATACTGAGATACAGTGATTGTAGTAACTTTGGTGTTGTAATGCATATTATGATGAAATGTATATGATTTTGTGCTTTCTGTTGCTTAGGCTTTTGCTATGTATTCTGTTGTATCCCTGGTACCCACGGGTCCAGGTGGATGGTGACCTGCTGAGCTGGAATATATGATGTTGATTTCATTATATTAAAAAGAAAAAAAAAGTGGAAAAATGAGCAGGTCGTGACAGACCCAATTAGGTTCAACCCAATCAGGGTGGAGATGATAAAGCCCCATTAAATTAAAAAAAAAAAAATAACCCAAGCTCATTTGGATCAAACCCATTTAATTAAGTCCGCTAGAGCCCAATTAAGCCCAATGTTGACTTTTTGAGTCCGATCTCTGTTTTGATGCTGACAAACCACCAGTATCTTATGTGTGCGTTTAGTATTTGAATAAATTGTCATTTCAGCACGAACATAAGATACAACAAAATGAAAGCCAGCAGAGACATAAAGCTCACACTCTCCTAGCAAATTTCATTGAAAATGAAGAGTAAGAGAAGAATATTTTTTGATTTTAATTTGTATTACATTTAATTTTTATATCTTTGGTCTGTAATATTGCATGCATCAGCTTGATATGTTTTGAATGCTCAGAAATGTCGTAGATTGACCATAGGGATCAAATGACCTTAGGGCAGGTCGACTGACGCTAGGTTTTTGAGTGTACTTGAAAAGACCTTAGGTCCCAAGACATATGCACTAAAAAGTCTCCAACATCACTTATTATATCTGGGGAATTAAATTGGCTAAAAATTGAACTTAATTGAAAATGTTGAGAGGGTTCGGTCGCCATGTAAAATGGCTCGGGCGACCGAACAAGTCAACATGTTGACTTGGTGTTCGGGCACCCGAACCACTTTTGAGCGTCTCCCTCGGGCACCCGAACCTGTGTCAGGTTCCTTTTCAATAACCCAAGTGCTTGAACGATTACGTTCAAAATGGGCTCGGGCGATCGAATTGGTCAGTTCGGTTAACCGAACTTTGAGCTGG
Organism: Malania oleifera; assembly: GCF_029873635.1. Lineage (NCBI taxonomy): Eukaryota > Viridiplantae > Streptophyta > Magnoliopsida > Santalales > Ximeniaceae > Malania > Malania oleifera. Next base: position 143,350,756 of record NC_080417.1, read on the forward strand.
GCACCCAAACCACACGCTATATATTTTTGACTTTTATTCAGCCTACCGAACCCAGACTCGGGCGACCAAACTCTTTAAAATGACTTTTTTAGCTAAGTTTATTCGGGCGACCGAACTTAAGTTCAGCCACTCGAAACTTCTCGGGTTGAAAATTTTTAAGGGCTTAAACGTCATTAATTTTTTAATTAATCTTTTTCAAAATACCGAGCATGTCCCCAACGGTCATAATTTTTAGAAAATCTATAAATACCTCTTCATTACTCCAGATTAGTAACTTTGATTAACTTTAAAAAAACCTCTCTAATTATTTCTTAATCAAAGTTCCCCCAAACTATTTTTTCATTGCAAAACTCTTTTATTTGGGGTAAAATCTTTGTACTCTCAAAACTTTCTTTCTTTCATTCATTGAATATTTTATACAAGTGAGCATTTTGTTTGGTTAACTTATTTTTGATTGTGTTGATTGCAAAAACATCTTTTGAGCAAAAATCCTAATTTCTTCAAAGAGCATATATACATTGTTTTTGCAAAAAATTATTTTTAGAGCAAAACCTTAGGTTCTCCTACTTTGTATTGAAATATTTCTTTGGGAGAATGTTGTTGTTAGGGTTCAGATGTGTTTGAAAGGCACCCTTACTCTATTGGGCATAACTCACATCATATTAGAGTACATGCATTAAGCTTAATTGTGTACATTTCTTCTTGTATTTTTTAGAAGCATGTTCATGTACAAAAATGGTTTTAATGTGCTGGTTCGGTTCAGCCCGTTATTTGAATTAGGGAGTCTCAGTACCATAAGTGAGACCAGTTCGGTTCAGCCCAAAAACTAAACTAGGGAGTCTCAGCCTCGTAAGTGAGACTAGTTTGGCTCAACCTAGTAATTGAGTTGAGATTTTCCTCGCCTCGTAAGGAGAGGACGTAAACGACTTCTACTCCACCCGATTCAGTGAGTAGGTTTAGTGGAATCCTTTGGGGGTATGCCCAAGGCGGGGACGTAAGTAGTATTGGCCGAACCTCGTTAAAAAATCTGTGTGTCATTCTCTCTTTATCTTATTAAAATTCCCACATTTAAATTTCAGTATGTGTATGCCTATACATGTTTTGTTATACCCATCTTACATGCACACAAAACTAGTTTAAATGAGATATGTAGCACATGTGTATGTATACACACACACTGATAACTTAATTGTTGTATGTACACGTTTTCAATATTGAATGGGATATGAACTGTGGTGAATCGGCGTAATTATTTAAATTAGTGAAAAATGTTTTAAAACCCAATTCACCCCCCTCTTGGGATCACACCAATTCCAACACCCACGTTTATTAAGGCCCAATTAACATGATTTAACCCCAAACCCAACCTAACTTAGGTAAACTCAAGTTAGCCTTGTTTAGCTCATAGGAAAACTCGATAAATTTTCTTGAGAAAATCCATGCAAAAATTGAAAAAGAAAAAGAAGAAAGAATAATAGGAGCAAGAAAAACTCATCTTGATTTTATATTTGAAATCAAACAAAAAGCCCAAAGTTCTCTGTTCACACTTCTCCCTTTTTCTGGTTTAGATCTGCAAAATAAAAAAGAGAAAATGAAAAATGAGAAAGTGTGTGTACAAGATTCGAAAGAAAATGAAAAAGAAAAAAAAAATAGAATAGAAAGAGAAAGAAAAGGGAACAAAAAGATATCTGAGAGAGAGATCTGCAAGAGTGGAGTAGAAAAGAAAGAAAGTGAAAGAAGAAGAGATAAAGAGAGAGAGAACCACGAAAGAAGGTATCTGAGAGAAAGATCTGCAAGAGTGTAGGAGAAAAGAAAGAAAGTGAAAAACCACAATGCCCTCACGTATGATATGAAATGAAGCTTAATGTGAGTATGATGATTTTCTCAAAAAATAATCTTTGTATAAAGATGTTTATGATAAATGCTCGAAGATTTTAACCCAAATAAGAAATCCCTCCAAAAATATTTTTCTAAGTAAAGTGTTGGAGAATCTAGGGTATATGGCTCAAAAATATTTTTGCAAGCATAAGTAAGTGAGCCTTTGAATCTTGCAATGGATGTGCAAGATTCACAATTAAGAAATAGTTTTTCTCTAAGAATATTTATCAATGAGAATATATGGAGAAAACATAGGATTTACTCTCAAGATAATGATCTGAAAAATGAATGAGATCTGTGAGTATAAACAATATGATTTGTAAACAATAAAATGCCCAAGATAAAAATGCTCTCTTGAATATAATTTTTCAAATAAATAACAAAGAGATGATGAAAAATAGCTCGAAAGAGTGAAATGAAGATATAAAATTTTAGATAATTTTTTAACTAATCATCATGCTAATTTTGAGTTATGAGGGGGTATATATAGACTTTGGCCAAAATATGACTGTTGGGGACACACTACAGAAAATAAGATTATTAGTGACGGTTTTAAACCGTCACTAATACTCAAAAAACCGTCACTATTAGTCTTAGTGATGGTTCTGTGAGTATTAGTGACGGTTTTTAATTTGTCGCTATACCTGCCGTTACTAATACTTATTAGTGACGAATTTTTCAAACCATCACTAATAATAGAGTATTAGTGATGAATTAAAACCGTCACTAATAATGGAGTATTAGTGATGGAATAAAATTGTCACTAAAGACCTAGGCCCGTCACTATAGATTCTACACCAGATCGACAAAAATCGTCACTAAAGTCATAGTATTAGTGACGATTTCAAAATTGTCACCATTGCTCTATTATTAGTGACAGTTGTAAAACCGTCACTAATTATCCATTATTAGTGATGGTGTTAAATTCATCATTATTGCTCAATTATTAGTGACGGTTCCAAAACCATCACTATTACTCATTATTAGTGACGATTTCAGAATCGTCACTATTGCTCTCTTATTAGTGACGATTTTGAAATTATCACTATTGCTCTATTATAAGTGACGATTTTTAAAACCATCACTATTGGTCTATTAGTAGTGACGGTTTTAGAACAGTCACTTATGATTTAGAAACGGTTTAGACTGTCACTAAAGCCATAGTATTAGTGACGATTTTGAAATCATCACTAATACTTAAATTGCACAATTAATAGTAATGTTAATCCTCACTAATACTTAAATTGCACAATTAACAGTTATGTTAATTTTTTTTTTCCAATTATTAATTCCTGTAAAAATATGAAATTAAATTACATTTACATTAAACCATAATTGCAATAAAATTCTTAAATTATTCAAAATTCTAATTCAAATTTAAATACAAATATATTTTACAAATTCAAATTCAAATACAAATATATTATACAAATTCAAATTTAAATACAAATACATTATAAAAATTCAAATTTAGATACTTTTCATTTGTTCAGATAAAAAAAAAAGTGGAAAGCTGCATTCGAGATGCATGACATCGTCCTGATGTTGTCACAGTTGCAAACCCTACAAATTAAGAAAGTTCAAAAAATTAGTATACGGTTTTTGAAAATAAATCACTACTTAGCACATATACATGCATAAAAAATAAATCACATCATTGTAAGAGGAAACATCAGATTGTAACAACTGTCTGCCAAAGAAAATAGATATAAATTTAATTAGAAATTTAAAGAAGAAATATTATGCTAAAAAAAGATAATACTATGGCTGTAAAACATTTTATGTACAAATTGTCATTGTTTATATGCAATATATGCAGAGTAAAAGTAAATCACCACAGGTCCATTCGAATAGTGCAGAAACTATTAAGCCAGCTGACCCCACGTCAATTTCGCACCCTATAGTTTTGAGTCATTTGGATAACGACATCTGCAGCTTGTTGGCATCCAAAAGAAGCTGGCTTAATTTTTAGTGCTTTTAGAATTAGAGAACTCCCCTTAAAACCAAAAGGGGCCACTATGGCTAATGAATTTTTCATTAACTCCCCTAAAAAATAACAGGAGCTTCTAAGTTTGATGCATTTTTCATTCTGCCCGCTCGTTACCTTGTTTTTTTTTTAACAGATACTTCCTCTTGCGTAGTATCATTTGCTTTTATTTTTTTTCAAATACCTTACGATTATTTGCACTTAGCCAAAAAATAAATATTAATTAAGTATAATAATGTGGAATTTTGTTTGCTCTTCCTAATGTAAAGCAGCTAAAATTTCATTTTGTCCAGCTTTCTTGACAATGTGCCAGAGGCCACACAATAAAGTGCCTGTTTGGGATAACTTTAAATCAAAAATGATTTTATAGCACAAAATTAGTTTTAGGTTAGTGTTTGACAACTTGGTTGGTCAATCACATTTATAAGGAGTTGAAAATTGAGTTGAACCTAAAACACTTTTGGAGGAAGCCCATTGAAGCTTTTACCCAAGCTGATTTTTAGATCAAGTATCACTTCCCAACCAATTTAGTGCATCTTACATTAAACACTTTCCTTCAAAAGCTACCTATATGGTTCAAAATTGTGAGCATCAACATGAATCTAAAGTACTTAGGACCAAGCATTACAAGCCCATCCTCAACTTTGAAGCCTTGGAAAACCAACCAACAAACCAGTCACATATTTCATGGCAGGTAGAGTTGGCTTCGATAGTGGGTACACAAGGAAATGTAACATTAGTGAATAAGACATAACAGTAATCTGCATGCAGCTAAGGAACAAGCCAAATCTGGTAAACTAAATGGCTCAAAGTTTAGCAGGCTTATAGAAAAAAGAAAACAAAGCAAGTCCAAGTGTGTGTGCATGCTGGGATTATTGGGATGGGGAGACCCGCATATTGTGTTTGCCCTTCCATCTCCTTAATAATTACTGGATCTCTCCCCAAAGAGATGTGCCTTATTATTTTATTTTAGGAAGCATCAGTACAGTTTCTGATTAATAATACTAAATAAATAAAATTTTGAACAGCTGAACTGATTAATAATTACTATTTGTTTTGCTTTGATCCTTTACTTGAATCACTTGTTTGCCTCAAATATGTATCCTTCTTCAGCTCATTGTAAACTAGATTATTATATGTTTTAATAAAAAAATCTAAATTGATTCTTTTAGAAATGCATAGAGGCAGTGCCTAGTAGAGGGATTTGTACATTTTTGTAGTTCTATTTTTAGTTTAAATCTTATGCTTGGAAAAATATACAAAGAAATAGGATTAACCAGATTCACAATTCTAAAAATAAAAATAAAAAGACATTTTGTAGAAAAAGTGGTTGTTAGATTTGGTGAGAGAATCTATAAGCATTTGGAAAGAAGTACTGTTATTGCCCTTTGTTTATAATTTTTCATTTAAATACGAACAATTGATTAAAATAAGAAAATATTAGATTCGCTTACACTTCTATTCATGCCAAGTAACCATATTGGATTTTTAAAATGGAATGAGTTCAATTCTATTACACTTTATTAGCAATAAGGGTGCCACACATGATTAGACCTCAAAAGACAGCTCATCATCAAATATTTTCTATTACAGCCAGAATCCTCCAGAATAATTTTCAGTTAAATACTGAAATATGTTACAAAATATTCCTTCTTGATGTATATAAATACCATGTCTGTATCAAATATTACATATATGAGAATGATACAATTCCTCTCAATGTTATTTTATTTTCTCTGTTTTTGTCATGGTATCAAAGCTAGCTAGGACAGTCCATCGCTCTAGGTCTTTCAATTCAAAGCTCATAAAACTTTTCTCCCATTGCTGAAATTCCTGAACAAATTATTTCCTCACCACAAACTCTAATGTCTCTATTTCCTCCCCCACAAACTTCATTGTTGTCAAATTAAACCATGAAAGTTATCTTCTGTGGAAGGCACAAATCATGCCCTACCTCAAAGAACAGAACTTGTTCACCTATATGTTGATTAGACCATTATTACATTTTGAAGAACACAACAGTGGTGCACCAACTAGGACAGCAGCCCTTTTGCGTGCTAACCAACCAACCAGTGATAATAGTGGTAAAACAGCCCCAAGTAAACCTGAAATGCTATAGATGCTTCGATATTGGCCACGAGTCCAATGAGTGTCCAAAGAAGGCTGAAGGCAGAGTTATCCTTGTTGAGGATCAAGAGGCTGCCTGTGAAGAAAAAACTGCAATTCTTGAGGACCAAAAGCAGCAACTACAAGCTGAAAATGATGTGGCAAAAGAAGGGATTAAGGGTGATGTCCTTGGTGAGTCTTTAGTCATTTGAAACTCATTACTTTCTCCTCTAGATAGTAGCAACACGTGGCAACATAAAAATATCATTTGAACTAAAGGCACAATGGGTGGAAAGCTTTGCAACTTGATAATTGATAGTGGGAGCAATGAGAACATGGTTTGTCAAGAGAAGGTAGACAAGCTAGGATTGAAAACAGAGAGACATCAACAACCATACCACATTCTATGGTTCAACAAAGCAAATGAGGCAATCGTCTCTTTGAGATGCCTTGTCAATTTCTCAATCGGTTCCTTCATGAAATCTGTTTATTGTATTGTGGCTCCTATGGATGCATGTCATATTCTTCTCAAGTGGCCTTGGCAATATGATAGAGGCACAATCCATGATGGTATCAAGAACACTTATTCATTTTTTTATTAAGGATGGTGGGAAAAAGAATCTAGTGTTTAAACTGATGAAGGATGATGATGTTTAGAGGCGAGAAAATGGTTGTTCACTTGCTCCTAAATAAGAAGGGTTTTGCTGAAAAAATGAAAGTGGGCTAGGTTACATCCTTCTTCAAAAGGAGTCTAAGATGCAATTTGTGTTCCCAAATGATGCCGAGGAGATTTTTGATGAGTTCAAAAATGTGATGCCAGATGTATTACTTGATGGGCTTCCTCCCATGAGGGATATACAACATAAAATTGAACTTTTACCAGGTGCTACATTACCTAATTTGCCCCATTATTGAATAAGCCCAAAGGAGCATGAAGAGCTTCAAAAGCAGGTTAGGGAACTTCTTAGAAAGGGATTTATTCAATAAAGCCTAAGTCCTTGTGCTGTACCAGCTTTACTCATTCTTAAGAAGTATAGAGCTTGGAGAATGTGTGCGGAAAGCAAGGCTATCAACAAAATCACCATTAAATACATGTTTCCTATTCCTATTTAACCTCAGTAAAAATTTCGCCAACCTGAGAGGCTCGGTCGACCATATTCAAGGTTCGATCGACCATATTACTAGGTTTGGTCAATCGTGGCAGTCTTAAACTATCGATTCGATAGGCCATCTCAGGGTGATTTTAAACCCTTCGTGGGTTTGGTCGACCAGGCAAAGGTTCAGTTGACTGCTCATATTGTCACGCCCCAAACCCTAAAATGGGACCCAGGGGTGAAAAGGTAATATAACCTGTCCTTGTATCATACAAATCATCCACAGATACAGTACAAATGATGAGGGTCCAACCCTATGGGGTTCCTAGGCACCCTAAAAGCATCCAAACATAACAGAATATATGCAGTGGAAAAAGGTCTTTTTATATATACACAGTACCATACCAGAGTCTATACAAGATCAAAAACAGGCTCTATCAAGCTACGTACGACTGGGTGCTCAACACATCCCAAAATGGCAACCCACCAAACACAGTCCTAACACTTACCTAAGAGCTAACCGCAGTACACCGGCCACTATGCTCCCTAGACTAGGATGCTAGTTCCGATTACTTGAAAGACCTGTAAAAATGTATGTACAGTAGGGGTGAGACACCTCTCAGTAAGGAAGAATACGGGTTATATCGGTGTGTGGCATATGAGTGTTATCATGACATACTAACATGCATAGTTCAATAGTCAAAACAATCAAAACCAGTTCCAGTATTTTCATAAAACAAGTGATACAATCTGGTGTCGTCACACCCTTTGGCTCGAAGTCGGACTATCTAGTGGTATTTCACACCCTTCGGTAAAAATCGGCAATCTGGTGATATTTCACACCCTTCGGCAAACGTCAATGGCTTCGGTAACCTGGCATAGCATCAGCGTTGAACTGGTGCAGATTTGGTATTCACACACCCTTCAGCTCGAAAGCCGACAAATCTAGTGGTATTGCGCACTCTTCGGCAAAAGCTAGATTTTCAAACTTGGAACAATTCAGAACCCCATTCCTGTTTCACCAAAATACAACACATGCATGCTCATATAACCAAACAAACCACACCTATTTGGTAATCTAAAATCACAATTTTCCAAACACATACAGTTTAAACAAGCCAAGGTACGACCATCCCTATAACACAGTATAAATCAACATATACGCTCGATTTTCAACAAAACTAGGGATGCAGCCCGTCGCCCCCTTTTTCCCAAAATTGTAATCATGAAAAACCCATAGTTTTCCCCGTTAGATCCCCCTAAATGAGTATCCAAACCACAAACAAGACCGCGAACCACAGTTCTACCGAGTCTGATTTCAAAAATAATTGATATAAACACAATTTCTCTTACCTTTTCCTTGAATAGAAAATCCCGAACTCTAAGGTCCCTAAATAGCGGACCGAGTTCCAAAACCTACAATCAACAGTATAAAATATACTCATAACACTATTCTTTACTAAACTACTAGATCAGAATTGAAAACCGAGCCTTACCTCGATTTTAAGCTGAAACCCGAAAATCTCCAAAATGGGATTCCAATCCGTAGAACTTGTAGAGAATACTTCCACGATCCTCATGGTAATTTCAGATTTACGATTCTCGTAACGAACGGCGAAGAAATCTAGAGAGATAGAGAGTAGGGAGAGTTCTAGAGAGATAGAGAAAAGATATTTGAGTTTCTTAATGGTTAAGCAATGAAAAATGATATTTATAGCCTTTTGACTAGGGCAAACTCGTTGATGAGATGGTGTACTCATCGACGAGGTCGTATATACAACTCGTCGACGAGATGGTGGATTCGTCGATGAATCCTAATATCACCAGTTCCCAAAACTTCTCGGCTTCTCCTCGTCAACAAGCCTTTGAACTTCATCGACGAGAGATGCATGGCGTTCGTCGATGAATTCTGGCTTCGTCGACGAATCCTGCTAAATTCTCAATTTGCCCCTCTCTTATTTATTTAAACTCATTTATCATAATTCAGGTTCTTACACATATGGTTCGGTCGATCGTGGCCAATTTGAACTGTTAGTTTGGTTGACCAAGTAATTGGGGATTAGACACATATCAATTCGGTCGATAGTGGACGACACGTTCATTTCAAAATGGTCGACTGAGCAAAATCAATATGTTGACTTTTGACCTGCTTGGTGAACCGAGGCATTTATACTACCAAGGGTTCGATCAACTGAGGCTTAGTCTTTTCAGCCAACAACATGTTCAGTTGACCAAGCTGGTTATTATCAAAATGGTTCGGTTGACCGGGCCTATACAAAAGTACAATTTTAGCCTTAATTATGACCCAAAAAATCCAACGTTGATCGACCTTCGGTCGACTGAAGTCTGGTTTGGTTCCCTACGGTTAGTCTATGGTCATATTGAGCTTACATCCATATAAGCATGCCATGCATTGTATTACATGCCAAATTAAAAACTAAATGCAATATAATGAAATTTAAATGTCTTCTTCTTGATCTTTTGCTCTTCACTTCATGTAGTACGCCTGGTATGTGTGCATTAAGATCCGTCTTGGCCTTCATTTCCCTTAATCCTTATGTCTATGCTGAAATATGAACATGTTCAAAAACTAAATACACACATAAGATACAGATACACATAACTAGATCGGTTCGATCGACTGAGGCCCTTTCAATAGTCATTTTAAGTCATGATTTTTATATGAAGTCACCTCTGTTCACATAATTATAACTTTTGAGTTATAGGAGACTTTTCGTGTGATGTTTAGGGACCTAAAGTCAATCTAAGGTCTAGGCATTTTAATTTAGCCTAAAAAACCTGGCGTCGGTCAACCGAAGTCTTTTTTATGGTCATTGAGCTTTTAGTCTTATCATATATGCGATGCAGATCTTATAGACCATATTAAATATTACAGAACCAAAAGAATAAATGCAAATACAATAAAGAGAGAGGTTTTCAATCTTTCGATACTTCAGATACCATATATGAATATGCCGGGAGTATGTGCTATTTAAGGTTTTTCTAGTATCCACTTCACTTTCATGTGTGTGTGTTATGAAAGATTAACCTGTTTAAGTACTTAAGAACACACATTAGTAACTTGTGGTTTGTCATTATCAAAACCAGGGATCGAACTCAAAAAGTCAACACTTAACTTTAGATATTCACATTTAAGCATGAGTTAAGCATTAAGAATTATTTACCTAGCAAAGATGTCATGTCCATTTGAAAGTGGATTTTACTCTAGCATGCCATAGCCAATGTTTTTATATTTTTCCCAATCATTATGATATGTATGTATTGGATCTAGATTGAATATGTAGCTTGAATATTCGTATTGGCTTGATTTCTTGATGATCTTAGTATTCGATATAGTGTATAGTGAATGCATATATTAAGATTTGACATATTAAACCAAAACCACTTCCCAAGCCTTTCATCATTACAACTCCTAAACCTAGGAACTAAGGGAAGATTAAAATATTTATATAATTTCTATTGGAATACGATCTTCCTTTGGTCCTACATGATTTGCTTTCATAATTACCCACATCATTTCTTTATCTAAGCCTCTGACACTTCTAGATGAATAAGTGTATATGATGTGCTCTTTTCTTTCGCCATATAAGCATACTTTATGTGCATGTGAAACATTTTGCTTATTTACTCTAAATAAGGCATACAAATGAATATGAGTTTTAAAAGATGAGCCCTTTTTGAAAGAAATGATTCTTTTTACTTCAAAGGGTTTAACATGATTATTCTTTTCATTTTTAACTTTGGGTGTAGCTTTAGAATAGTCATCTATTTCTTCTTCTAAGAAAATAATTTTCAGTATCTTCTTAATCTTTCTCTTTTCTAATGTGGCATGATAATCTTTTAAATTTTCTAATTGTGTTGCCAACTTTTTACTTTTGTTTTCAGAAAGATTTTCTACTTAGACATCCTAAATGTAATCTTATAAGCATTTAGGAATTCCTTTTTTGGTTTCTCATAAGACGTCATGATTCCAAAATTAGATGCACTTGATTCTGATGGGGATCAACATTGTAATGATCCTAAGAATAATGGTATTTAAATAATAAAAAGAAAGGGAAATAGAAACCGGAAATAGAAGGAGGCAGTCAACTTCGTCGACGAATGCGAAACCAAGGGGAATTATCAAGGCCTCATCGACGAAGGTAAGATTCGTCGATGATGAAATACCGAGAGAGGTTTTGAGTAGTCTGAATTTTGTCAACGAGGAATGGGTTTCGTCGACGAGATAACGTGGCTCATCGATGAATCCAATCCTATAAATATCAAAACTCATATTTTTACTTCAAAATTAAGCAACCTCTCAAATTCTCTCTCCCCCTTAGACTCCCTCCTCTTCTCTCTTCGATTTTGGGCTAGGTTTCCGCTGGTTCAAGGATCTGAAGCCACCACGACGCTCTTGGGGAAGTTCTCTCCAAATCTGCCAGAGCGGATCGTCGGTGGAATTCCGTTGAAAATCATCCCTGAATTGAGGTAAGGCTTTTTAAGCCAAATTTGGTCTTAAAATAGTTATAGGAAATGATATACACGTGAAAATACTGAAGTTGAGTACTAGAAAATTCTGTTTTTCAGGGTGTTGAAAGGGAACCCTGCGGGTGCTGGACAGATTTTCTTAGGGGCTTTTTAGGAATCAGGTAAGGGGATATACTAAGCTAGTATTTTATGAAAGATATGTATATTATTATAGCATTTGATTTCATGAAAATAAATATAATTATATATGATTTATATTTAGGAAAATGCCATTGAAAGTGGTGATATGTTAAATATATGGAAAACTTGTTTAGTGTGGCATGAGTAGAAATTAATATGAAATACTGTTTTCTAGGAATGTGTTAATGATACGGATTTTTATAATGGAAAACCGGCGTATGGGCCGAGATTTTGATATGTTTTCCAGCGTATAGGCCAAGCTATGGAGATGATTTGCCAGCGTACGGGCTATGCTATGATTTGCCGGCGTATGGGCCGAGCTATGGTAAAATGTGAAATACCGGCGTACCGACCGATGATTTTTCATGATATACGTAAATATGCAAAATGATATGATTGATCTGATAATTAATGATATGAGATATCCATGTATCATAGTTTCAGTATATGTTATATGATATCAAAACCTAGTTGACTTGGTCTAGGCTAGCACTTGCACGGTACCGTTCCTATGTGTCCATGGTCTTCATGATCATGATATTTGTGTTAACGCCGTTGTACGGAGTGGTGTGAGATTGGATGGTCAATGAGGTTTTAAGGAGTGTGTGAGCGCCCCTAGTGTACGGACCAGATTTGGCAGACCTATCAAACTTACAAACTGTACTTTTGACTTGGTAGTGGTCGGCCAACCATTGTCATATCCCGCCTTCGGGCCACACAACCCAGTCATGTGGGGGTAATACATGACAACAGTCAGCTAACCTACTAGGAATGTTTTTGTATTATTATTATATGAGATAAAATATGTTTATGAAAATACAGTATGTTCTGTCATGTTTTGATGATATATACGTTTTCCCAGATTTGACAAAACAGTTACTGAATATGTTATGTATGGTATATATATATATATATAACACGGAATACTCATGTTGCCACACACTGGTATTAGTTTATTTCCTTACTGAGAGGTGTTTCACCCCAAAATTTTATAAAATTTTTCGGAACCCTAAATAGGAGAGCGGGAAAAGCCCCGTTGATCTAGTGCTGTTTATCTGCCCTCTTTGAAGGGTAAGTTTTAGTAGGGACAGTTGGATTTTATGGTAAATGTCTCTAGATTTTGTTTTGGGATGTATATACTGAAATACTATGGATATAGTAACTCTGGTATTTATGATAATGTGAGGAATGTTTTCGCATTTATAATATTGTGATTGTATGTTTCCTGCTGCTTAGACTTTTGTTACGTATTCTGATGTATCCGTGGTACCCAAGGGTCCAGGTGAATTATGATCTGCTGAGTTGAGTTTTGTGATTTTGTAATATAAATAAAAACGTGGAAATTAAGCAGGTTGTCACAAACATGCCTTATGTATCCCTTTTATTGATATGATGACACATGCATGACCTCCCGATGTCTACTTATTATTTTTTTTTTTTAACATGGTGACACGTGGACGACCTCCAGATGTCCACTATTATTTATATCTGTTTTGCAGGAACACATGGGATCAATTGAAGATCTTCTACTTCTTTGATGAAAGACTTTTTTAATGTGAAAACTTTGTTATTGTGTTAATTTATATTTTTTGTGGATATGTTATTTCAAGATTATTAGGTGCTTGAAGACCATGCTTGAAGACCCACGTGAAGTATTGAAGCAAAGTCCAACTCAAAACCCATGTGGGCCCCACATGGCTTTTAGGTCTCACATGCCTCCAATGGTTCCCACACGGTTTTAGCCTTCCTTTTAGAATATGTTTAAATTTCAAATTTGAATTGTAATAATGCAAGAAAACTAAACTTGACTTGTGTGCTTATGAGTTGGAGTCCCTTGTTTTTTATTAAGTATTAATTGTGTTAGATTAATAGTTGTTGAAAGTTGTTGAGAGTTGTTGAGTGTTTAATGCTTTGTCTCCGAGGCTATGCCTATAAATATTCTTCTTATTGTAAGAACAAGATATGAAGTTGAATATAGAAGAAACATTTTTTTGTTTGAGCTTGTAAAGCTTGTCCCTTTCCTTGTGAGTGAGTAGTGTGAGGCTATGGCGTTCTCTTCGGAGATCAAGTGGTGAGAGACCACTAAAATATCCAACGACTCCATCAACCCCTTCTCCATTAAATACTCTCACAAGCCCTATCAACACCGCACGACCAGCATCTTCATACACCCACACGACGATCATCATCTACACTTCATTGTTGCGCTCATCTTGTGATTCAAAGATTGTACGAAGGACCTATGGTGTGACCTAACTATGTGTGGAACAACCTCAAGTCATCCAAATCAATCCCTTGGTAACTTTAGTACTTGTGTTTAAATCCTTTGCTATATCTTGTGAACCCTTGCTAGCAGATAATAATTGCATATTTGAATAACCCATTTGATCCATAGATTGCAATATTGGTACTTGTTAATTAAAAATCAATTGTATGAATATTAGTTTGCTAGCATATTACTTTTATTCTTGAATCTTTAAAATAGCAACTTGTAGACATCCTATTTTTGCCCTAACCAAATAGAACAAGGGGTCCCCTCTTATTTTTTTTATTATTATTATTATTATTATTATTATTTTTTATTATTACTTTCTTATAATTATTTTTATTTATTATTATTTATTACCAGTAGTATTATTAGTATTACTTTACTATTATTATTATTATTATTATTATTATTATTATGATTATTTTTATCACTTTTATTATTATTATTATTATTATTATTGTTGTTGTTGTTGTTGTTGTTGTTATTATTTTATTATTGTCATTATTTATAGTATTTTTTACTATTACTATTAGTATTATTATTATCATTAGTATTATTATTATTATTTTACTGATAGTATCTTTATTATAATTATTTATTATTAGTAGTATTATTATTATTATTATTATTACCATATTGATCCTTATATTATTATTATAATAATAATAATTATTATAATAATAATTATTATTATAATAATAATTATTATTATTACTATTTTCATTATTACCATAATAGTAAAAGCAGAAAAAGAAAAATAAAATAAAAAAGGAAGTTATTTTTTAGGGTTTACAGAATTTTTTTATATAAGGGGGGCACACCAAAGGCAAAGAGAGCACAGACCAAAAAAAAAGAAAAGAAACCTTACCTTGCAGTCTCGTGCTGCAGTAATGGAGTCGTCGGTGTTTGCGTAGTCAACTAGATGAAACCAATCGAGCAGCGATTTCTTATTCGATGAATGTGAAACTTTACGAGGTCTTTTCTAACCCTTTCATCTTAATTGTCACCCTTCAGATTCTTCTTTTGATTTTTCCCCCTTTGTGTTAATTTCTTGGATAGTCGTATCACCGCCGCAGTAGTGGAGTCATCAGCGTCTACGCATCCAACTAGACAAAGCCAATCGAGCAGTGATTTCTTGTCCGATCAATGCAAAATTTTACAAAATCGTTTCTAACCCTTTCTTCTTAATTTTCACCGTTCATATTTGTCTTTTGAGTTTCCCCCTTTGTGTTAATTTCTTACACAGCCGTATCACTGCCGCAGCAGTCGAGTCATCGGCATCTGCGCATTCAACTGGACGAAGCCAATCGAGTGGCGATTTCTTATCTAATCAATGCAAAATTTTACAAGGTCGTTTCTGACCCTTTCTTCTTAATTTTCACCATTCAGATTATTATTTTGAGTTTTACGACTTCATTTTAATTTATTGCACAGCCGTCTCACCGCCGCAGCAGTGGAATCATCAGCGTCTGCGCATCCAACTGGACGAAGCCAATTGAGCAGTGATTTCTTGTCCAATCAATGCGAAATTTTACGAGATCGTTTCTAACCCTTTATTCTTAATTTTCACCATTCATATTCGTCTTTTGAGTTTTCCCCCTTTGTGTTAATTTCTTGTGCAGCCGTATCACTACCGAGTCATCGGCGTCTGCGCATTCAATTGGACAAAGCCAATAGAGCGGCGATTTCTTATCCGATCAATGCGAAATTTTATCAGGTCGTTTCTGACCCTTTCATCTTAATTTTCACCATTCAGATTATTATTTTGAGTTTTATGACTTCATTTTAATTTATGCACAGCCGTCTCACCGCCGCAGCAGTGGAATCGTCGGCGTCTGCGCATTCAACTAGATGAAGCCAATCGAGTGGCGATTTCTTATCTGATCGATTTGAAACCTTACTCAGTTGTTTCTGACTCTCCCTTGTTAATATTTACTAGTTTGATTAATTTCTTTGAGTTTTATAATTTTATCTTCATCTCTTGGACAGCTTGTCCACACACCCACAACACACACTCAGCACACTGCCTACACGTAAACTGCACACGCTAAATATAGGCTGTATATTATTATATTTATTATAATATTGTCAAGTTCTTATATTTCTATTATATGGTATTATTCATAAGATCTTTTAAGGCGTATATGTTAGTAAGTTAATTGCTTTTTAGTCATAGTATCACTATATATATTTATCTTGAGTTTTGGGTTTTTATTATTGTGGTATTTATTGTAGACATTAACTAGCCTATTCTCGTTATGGTAGGATTTTAATAATTTTCTTGTTTACATATATTTGTTGTAGATGTTAATTGATTTATTGTTATTCTCGTTATTTGTTTTATTATTTATTGTTAAAGTTCTGTTTGTTCATTTTTCCCGTATTGTCATGTATTTATTACTATTATAATATGTGTTGATTATTTTGCTTTTAGGGTTTTTGTCATAATTAAGATTCACATGTGGGGTTATTATCATTTTGTATACTTAGTGTTTATATCATATGTACATTAATTTTTGATTTGATTTATTTCCATAATTTCCCATTTGATGGTCATATTGGATATTTACATATTAGTATTAGCTTTAAATTGTTTTCATAGTTTCACAACTTGCTTACCCTTTGTATAATTACCTGCTAGTCTTAGGGTTACTTGATTTAATTTGAAGAGTAGATTGTTTCCTTAGTTTTGGTAATTTTGTTTATATATGTATTGATTGTGTGTTCCCATTAGGTAAGTTGCTATTATAATATATAGAATATTATGGTATTACTATTATACTTATATTAGGTATTATCTATTAAGATATTCTTTTTTTTATTTCTAATATATATGGTATTACCTTTTATGATGTCTTTAGTATCTTGATACATATATTATCTTATGATAATTTGTTACTTATTATCCTATTATTATATATTAAAACCTCTTATACTAGTATTTTATTATAAAAAATTTAATACAATTTCAAAATTTGGGAGTGTATTTTCTTAAGTATTTTCTTAATTTTTTATCCCTATGATTTTAATGCTAGGGTATTAGCCTTCGGGCTTCACGTACCTTAAGCTCTGAGGGAATATATATATGTATATATTACATTTATTTATTTATTTATTTTTCATGTGTATTTATAAATTCATAAAAGGAGTAATTTAAAGACTTTTTAAAATTAACTTAGGGATAATTCTAAATTAATTAGGTACTGTTTGTAAGAACGGGCGCGTAGGGGGTGCTTGTACCTTCCCCTCGTATAACCGAACTCCCGACCCCAGCTCTGGTAACGTAGACTTATTCTACCCGTAACGGGGTAGTAATCATGTGTTCTAACCACATTAAAGGTTAGTGGCGACTCCGACATTACCTATTTTTTCTTGAAAATTAAAAATTAATTTTTATTTCGCCGCCCGGGGCACCCGTGCTCCTGGGACGTCGCAACACAACTTTTCAGCATATAACTTGATTCCTTTGTGAAAGAACCAATTGGGACTTAATTGCTGGATAAGTCATACACCTTTTAAAAATCCTTAAACATGTGAAATAAAGCATGATTTATTGTGTTTATGTTCGGATAATTAAATTCTTAAGTTAAAGTGTTCAAGTGTATGTGCTTGTGTGAGGGTTGAACCATAGGATGTAGTTCGACCATTCTCGTCCTACATCAGATTCAACACAAGATTTAATACAAGAATTATCACCTGAATTAGTGCGTGCATTATCATCATAAGAAACATAGGATGATTCATAGCATGATGTATTGTAGGATATAACACAAGAATCATTAAATACATCATTAACTAAAATAGAAGGTGAATCATATACCTCTTTGTTAATAAACGTTATTGGCCCATGATTTACCTCCTTTTGGTCTTTTGGAGTTATAATGTTCGGAGTAGTAGACTCCTCCTCTTTGCTTTCTCCATATCTCCTTTCTAGCTCTTCCCAAATTTCTTGTGCACTTTTACATACCATGATCTCAAGAAAAACATTAGAATCTAATACAAGATATAACATGTCCATGGCATATAAATTCACATGCATTAACCTAATATCCTTTTCATCTAGGGGCATACAAATTCCATTAACAATCACCCGCTAGGCCATCCAATCCATTGATTTTTATAAATACGCTCATTCTAAATTTCCAAGTGGTTAATCGACACCACAAAATATAGGAGGCCTAGAAGGTGATTGTCCCTTATTGAATGGGGATACACCAAACTGAGCCATTGCGATCTTTTACAAAAACATTTAAGTCTATGCAACGAGACTCTGATACCAATTGTTGGAATTGGTGTAATAACCCGAACCCAGAAAATAAAAGAAAATAAATAAAAGGAAAAGGGAAATAAATAAAGAGAAAAAAAATTTAAAAAGGGGCATCAGCAGGGACTTGTCAACGAACTCATTTTCTTCTCCGATGAACATCCTTCTCGATCTCATCAATGAGTACACGTGTCTCGTCAACGAGTAATTAACGAGAGTAGGGAACATTCAGGTTTTTAAATGACTCTTCAATGAACCCGATGTTCTCGTCGACAAATGTCCTTCTTTGGTTCATCAACGAACCTTTTAGACTCGTCGACAAATGCTAGATTATAAAGAGGCACTGTATCCATTTCAGGGTGAAAATTCTCTCTCCTCTTGCTCTCTCTCTCTCTCTCTAGGGTTTGGCCCTACCACCTTCTCTCTTCAATATTGGCCCGAATTTAACCCGATTCGACGATCGGAAACCACCACGAGGTTCCTAGGGCGATCTTCTTCAAGTTAGCTAGAGTAGAAACTTGATTTGGAGTTATTGGGCACCACTTCAAAGTTAAGGTAAGTAGGATATTTTTAATATTAAATTAAATATTGGGAGTGCAAGGGCATAGGAGATGTTAAATGATAAATATGTTGGGGTTGGACTGATTAAGTTAGGATTTTTGGAATATATGGTTCCGTTTTTCGTTCGTTGTAGGAAAAACTTTGAGGATTAGGTAAGGGGAATAAATTATACTAGACTTTTTATTAAATTGAATCGCTTATTTTTTAGTATAGGAACCGTAAATCTATATAGTAAGCTTTCTTTTAACGGATTAGGCGTTTAAATATGATTGTTTTTGAATATAAATCATATTTGGGAAAAAACCATGTGGCATGAAAATAATCCTTCTTAATTAATTGGTTGTAAATACTATTTTTTTGTCAATACTGTCTGCTTGTTAGTGCTGTCTGGTTGTGAATACAGCTTGGCTGTTAATGCTATTTGGTGGTTAATACTGTTTGGTTGTGAATACTACCCGTTTGGGTGAATACTGTCTGTTGTGAGTGTAAATGTGCAATGAAATACGTAGCTGCCGCATATATGCCACGTACAGTGAAGTACGCAGCTGTCCTATGTGGGCCACATATTGGGTAGTACGCAGTAGTCCTATGTGGGACACATACTGAGAGAGTACGTAGTAGTCTTATATGGGCCACGTACTATGATAAAACGCAATAGTCCTATGTGGGCCATGCACTGGGTAGTATGTAGTAGTCCTATGTGGACCACGTATTAAGAGAGTATGTAGTAGTCCTATGTAGGCTACGTACGGTGATAATACACAACTATCCTATGTGGGCAACGTATTGTGATAATACACAGTAGTCCTATGTAAGCCATATATTGGGTTGTACGCAAAAGCCCTATGTAGGCCACGTGCTAAGATCAAGGGAATGCATTGTAATTCTGTGTGATTGTGTGGTGATGTATGTGAACATGTGCATTTCTAAAAAAGACGTGTGAATACTGATTTGTGAATTTTATTACGTGAATATTTATGGCAAAGTAAATTTATCTGCCCGAGGGCTTATTGTGAAAGGTGAGTGTCCTGATTGGCATCAGTGTAGCCACACCTGAACTAAAGGGTATGGTTACAAACGGTATAAGAGCAGAGGGAAGGTACATGTATGGGCGTGTAATCTTTCTAATCCTTGGGAACTTTTGCTATAAATATTGGTTTTGTTTGTGTGACTACAGTATGTATGCGCCTTGCCAGTTGATGTTGTCAAGACATCCTAGACCTGGCCCAGAGAACAAATCTCTGGTTAAAAATGGGTTCGTCTTGCGAACTGGGAAAAATGAATCTGTATTTTGAAAATGTGATTTTCCGTGGAAAACATGCGTGAAGGAGTTGCCACTAACCTTTTGAAGTGTGGTTAGAACACTTGATTGCTACCCCGTTAGGGGTAGAACGGTCTGTGTCACCAAAGTCAGGCTCGGGAGTACGGTTATGCAAGGGGAAGGTATTAACACCGCCTACGTGCCCGTTCTTACGAACGGTACTAGATTAATAAAAAATTATCTCTGAAATAAACTTGATAAGTCTTTCAAAACTACTCCCTTTCAAAAATCAAAAGAATGAAAATATCTTATAGGTATTCCCTCAAAACCGGGGCAATCCAATACTCTGAAGAGTCAATGCCCTTGGTTGCAATCATCGGGAAGGAAAATCGAAAATAGGATACAAAATACACTCCCGGGGGTTTTGAAATCTATAAGTTTTTCTAAGTAGGAAAAATACCATTCTGGGAGGTTTTTGAAATTTTTTTGGGATTGAAATGATTTTTTGTGCCTAAAAAGATATTTTTGTGATTTTTCCTAAGTGTGATAATGATTTTTGTGATTTTTTTGTGATTTTTCCCGAACTTTCAAAATAACACAAATAAAATCAATTGAAATCAAAATGTGAAAATATTTTTGAGATTTTTGAAAATTTTGCGATTTTTGTGAATTTTCTGGATATAATAATAGTGTACAAGCGAAATGGAGAAAACCATCCACCAAAAGTGAGGGTTTATTAATAAATAAATGGAGGTGTCGCCCTCTTTTACCAAAAAATAAAAAAAAAAAATAAAAATAAAAAAAGGGACAAAACTTGGGTGAACCGGAGTGGGAATGGTGAACCGGTCAAACGTTGACTGGTTTGGGGGAAAACCAGTTTAAGGTCTTAGTCGATACCATTGATTTTTCAGGGTTTTCCAATGTTCTTCCAAATACAACAGAATTTGAGGCAACAAATATGAAAGTCACAGTTTTAAAGATATGACTTTAAAACGTATTTTTGAAATTTTTGAATGTAAGGAAACAAATCTAACCTTTGCAAAACACGTTGGAAACTTTCTTAGATTTTCTTCAAAAATTTTCAAATGTAAACAAGTTTCAAAGCCTTAAAATTTTTTGATTTTTTTTTTTTTGAGAATTTTTCTGAATTTTTGTGTCTTTTATGAATTTTTTTTTATGGATTAAAAGGAAGTTTTTTAAAATAAAAATTGAAATAAAATCAAATAAACCGGCAGAAGCCGGTTCGGGAAAGGGGGCGGAGATGTAACATAGGAAGAGAAGGTCCATTAGTTTGACCTCTCGTCTTCCTCTACTTCGGTCTTCCTTTCCTGTCTGTGAATCTGGAGGGGTTAGTCTACAACGTCTTCCTGAGGGTGGTTCATGAGTTCTAACTCGAGGCACTATGGAGCACTTTCTTCAGATAGGGTGACTCGACCTGGTAGGAAACAGGATTGGTTGTCCGCTTGATCTTCTAAGAGAATGAAACGTAACCTCACTCCTTATCCACAAAGAAAAAAAAAACAAAACTTCACAAACTCACAATATAAGACTTTAATATTCGAAATCTTCTCCTACCATCCAGAAAAACCTCCTCTTTTGTACTTAGAATGAGAAGTCTATTTATAGACTTAGTTTGGGCCAAACATGGGAAAGAAGACATAGGAGAGTAATTATAGGGGAAACAAAGCATGTGGTGAAAAATGATTGAGGGAATATAACATGGGATGAGTGATAAAGAGGGGGAACAAAGCATGAGGTGAAGAATGATGAAGGGAATATAGCATGAGATGAATGATAAAGAAGGGAACAAAGCATGTGGTGAGTGATGATGGAAGGAATATAGCATGGGATGAAATGATAAAGAGGGGAACAAAACATGGGGTGAGTGATGATGGGGAAACAAAGCATGAGGTGAAGAATGATGAAGGGAATATGGTATGAGATGAATGATAAAGAGAGGAACAGAGCATGTGGTGAGTGATGATGAAAGGAATATAGCATGAGATGAAATGATAAGGAGGGGAACAAAACATGTGGTGAGTGATGATGGGGGGAACAAAGCATGCTTGCACTTGATAAATTAGATAAATAATAATAATAATAATAATAATAATAATAATAATAATAATAATAATAATAATAATAAAATAATAATACAGGGGTCTTAGAAGTCGTACGGAGCCCAACAGAGATGTGTGGGGTCCACAAGCAATGTGAGACCTACAAAGATGTGCGGGGTCCACAAGCAGTGTGGGACCTACAAAGATGTGTGGGGGTCCACAAGCAGTGTGGGACCTACAAAGATATATGGGACCTACAAAGATATATGGGGTCCACAAACAGTGTAGGAAGGTTTGACATGAGGTCTCCTCGGAAAGGCTTGATTAAAATTGGGGTGTCTACAGATATTGATTAATTGATGAGTTTATTTTGTTTATATATATATATATATATATTAAAAATTTTCTACCACACACTGTTATAGTTTACTTCTTTCTTACTGAGAGGTGTCTCACTTCGAGGAATCATTGACTTTTCAGGTCCTTCAGGTGATCAGGCTTAGAAAGCTTAGTGGCAAGGCTGAGAATTTTGGGTAAACTTTAGGTGGTAGTTGGAACAGCTATTTGTAAAGTTATGTTTAGAAGTTCTGGCTATGTAATAGATATGGATGGATACTTCTTTTGGATTGTATATAGTACTCTGGTATTTTATTTAGGGTTGTTTATTATTTTTCTGCTATGTGAATTGTATGAGAGATTGTTAATGGTCTCATCACACTCTGGGCCCCACCTGGCGGGTTCAGGGCATGACAAAGTGGTATTAGAGCTTTAAGTTATAGACTCTGTAGACTTGAGGAGAGTTAATACCAGAGTATAGGTTCAAGTTAGGATGAGGGTAAAAATGGGTAGATTAAGGTATTGATAGGAATTTGAGTATTGTTTTGTAGCTTGGAGACAAAAATCCCATGATAGACTTCTGTGATTTTCTAAATTAGTCAACAGTTTCAAAAAACCATGGTAAATCCATCGACGGTGATGTTTTCAAGCAAAGAGACTGAAACTTGGAATTAAAACTTGAAGGTCAAGATGATTAAAGTTAATAAGGTGTTGGATGTTTAATTGAGGATTTGAATATTAATCTGGTTTCTTGTTTCATAACTACATCAGTTATGGTAAGATGTGGAAATTCTAAACTTGCCTCTATCCTACCTTCAGGATGGATTCCAAAGGTAAATGCGTGGATGCTGTAGGGGAGAACGAGTTGGGGGTTTCTAGCGGAGATGAAATTGAAACCTCTAGACTGCTGTGAGATATAGCTCGGCAGGTAAGGGAAGAGATGAGGCAGGACCTGGAGGGATCGAGCTTCCCACCTGTGAACTAGGGTTGTATGATTAATCAATTCACTCACCTGAAACCCTCTTCTTTTGTGGGAGGTTCTGACCTAATCATAACTGAGAATTGGGTGTAGGAGATGGAGAAGATACTGACGGTGCTAGATTGCACTGAGAAACAGAAGGTTCTCTTCACCACTTTTAAACTGACAAGAGAGGCCGAGCGGTGGTGGCTAGCAGTGAAGCTATTGGAAGAGCAGTGGGCAGTACCTATTGTTATGACATGGAAGTGTTTCAAGGAGGACTTCTACAATCGGTATTTTCCCGTCGCCACCAGGAATGCGAAGGTGGAGGAATTTGTCAACTTGACACAAGGGCATCTCACTGTGCAGCAGTATGCTGCTAGGTTCGTGGAGCTTTCTCGCTTCGCTCCTTTCATGGTCCCAGATGTATATCAAAAGGGGAGGTGGTTTAAGAGGGGCTTGAAATAGAGAATCCTCGAGCATATGGCATGCTTATAGATACAAAACTTTTTAGAACTGGTGGATAAAATACCATTGCTGAGTTAAGCCTACAGTGAGGTGTAGGGATGTAAAAGCAAAGGAAAAGACCCATGTCTCCCAGCTCCCATGCTAATATCAGACAAGGCCCATGGAGGGGAGACAGAGACACTAGGGGTCAGAGGCTAGTTAGGAGTGATCAGGGCCATCGGGATAACTCAACACTCTCTTACTGTGCGAGGTGTAGTCAGAGGCGTTAGGGAGAATGCTGGGGTAGGGGTCCTATGTGCTACCGGTGTGGCAAGTGTGGCCACATAACTCGAGATTGTCATAAGCCACTGAGTCAAAACCAGGGACTGCCAAGCAACGCACCTGCTCCATATCAAAATCAGGGGAATAATTTAGTGTCACATGGCGGGCCAGTGCATGTCTACACACTTGCCCCAGCTGGGACAAGCACTGCTAGAGACGTAGGTAACGTGTTTATGTTTGGGATAAATAATAAGTTTCATTTGATTTTGGGTGATGTAATTGTTCACATGCTTGAATAGATTGAAATGTGTGATAGAATATCTGTTGATTAAGGAATTTCGATGACAAAATTTTGTAAGGGGGGAGAATGTAATAATCCGAACCCATAAAATAAAAAAAAGTTAAATAAAAGGAAAAGGGGAAATAAATAAAGAGAAAAGAAATTTAAAAAGGGGCATCAACAGGGACTCGTCGAAGAACTCGTTTTCTTCGTTGACGAATGTCCTTCTGGGTCTTGTCGACGAGTACACGTGTCTCATCGACGAGTAATTACTGAGAGCAAGGAAAATTTAGGTTTTTAAAAGACTCATCGATAAACCCGATGTTCTCGTCGACGAATGTCCTTCTTTGGTTCGTCGAAGAAGCTTTTAGACTCGTCGACGAATGCCATATTATAAAGAGGCCTTGGATCCATTTCAGCATGAAAATTCTCTTTCCTCTTGCTCTCTCTCTCTCTCTCTCTCTCTCTCTCTAGGGTTTGGCCCTACCACTTTCTCTCTTCAATTTTGGCCTGGATTTAACCCGATTTGACGATCAAAAACCATCGTGAGGTTGCAGGGGCGATTTTCTTCAAGTTAGCCGGAGTATAAACTTGATTTAGAGTTTTTGGACACCACTCCAAAATTAGGGTAAGTAGGATATTTTTAATATTAAATTAAATATTGGGAGTGCGAGGGCATAGGAGATGTTAAATGATAATTAACCTAGGGTTGAACTGATTAAGTTTGGATTTTTGGAATACAGGGTTCCGTTTTCTGTTCATTGTAGGCAGAACTTCGAGGATCAGGTAAGGGGAATAAATTATACCAGACTTTTTATTAAATTGAATAAGTTATTTTTAAGTATAGGGATCGTATATCTATATAGTACGCTTTTTCTAAACGAATTAGGAATTTAAATATGATTGGTTTTGAATATAAATCATATTTGGGAAAAACCGTGTAACATTAAAATAATCCTTCTTAATTAACTGATTGTAAATACTATTCAATTGTGAATACCATCTGCTTGTTAGTGCTGTCTGGTTGTGAATACTGTTTGACTGTTAATACTGTTTGGTGGTTAATACTGTTTGGTTGTGAATACTGTCTGTTTGGGTGAATATTGTTTGTTGTAAGTGTAAACGTGCAGTGAAATATGTAGTGCCCTACGTAGGCCACGTACAGTGAAGTACGTAGCTGTCCTATGTGGGTCACGTATTGGGTAGTACGCAGTAATTCTATGTGGGCCATGTACTGTGATAATACACAACTGTCCTATGTGGACCACGTACTGTGATAATACGTAGTAGTCCTATGTGGGTCACATACTGGGTAGTATGCAGTAGTCTTATGTGGGCCACGTACTAAGAGAGTACGCAGTAGTCCTATGTGAGCCACGTATTATGATAATAAGTAGATGTCTTATGTGGGCCATGTACTGCGATAATACGCAGTAGTCCTATGTAGGCCACGTACTGGGTTGTACGCAGAAGTCTTATATGGGCCACGTGCTGAGATCAATGGAATGTATTGTAATTCTATGTGGTTGTGTGGTGATGTATGTGAATACGTACATTTCCTGAAAGACGTGTGAATACTAATTTGTGAATTTTATTACATGAATATTTACAAACGATATCAGAGCAGAGGGAATGTACATGTATGGGCATGTAATCTTCCTAATCCTTGGGAACTTTCGCTATAAATATTGATTTTTTTTGTGTGACTATAGTTTGTATGCTTCTTGCTAGTTGATGTTGATTAATCGATGAGTTTATTTTGTTTATATATATTAAAGCTCTTCTACCACACACTGCTATAGTTTATTTCTTCCTTACTGAGAAGTGTCTCACCTCGAGGCATCATTGACCTTTCAGGTCCTTCTGGTGATCGAGCTTAGAAAGCTCCAGCGCAAGGTTGAGAATTTTGGGTAAACTTTGGGTGGTATTTGGAACAACTATTTGTAAAGTTATGTTTAGAATTTCTGGTTATGTAATATATGTGGATGGATACTCCTTTTGGGTTGTATATAGTACTTTGGTATTTTATTTGAGATTTTTTGTTATATTTCTGTTACGTGAATGATATCAGAGACAGTTAATGGTCTCATCACACCCTGGGCCCCACCTGGCCGGTTCGGGGTGTGATAATTGGTGTATTCCCAAAAGGTGGGGGGTGAATTGAAATTTTAAAATTTCTTCATAGGTTAAACCAGATATTAGTAATACACAACTTAGGGTCTTTCTAAGAATATACCAATTGCGTAGATAAAAATAATATGCAGAAATTAAATCATACGCAACATTCACAATATATCAAATATAACATACATGTGCCGAAATATAAAGTTTCGGAAATTAAAAGCAGACACACGATACTACCTACGTCCCCACCTCAAGCTCACAAGTAAGAGGATTCTACTAGTTGCTCACTTGCGGGTGGAACAACACTGTTTACAACACCTTGCTAGGATGATGCACCTAATTCTCCTAATCGGGTCTAAACCAGTCTGGTGCTCTTTTAATTGAGTTTGAGCAAGTCCGGGACTATTAATAGGGTTAGTCTCCCTCTTCCAACAACTTGTCGAGAATACAACAGATAATCAAATGAAATATTTTGTACAACAAAATATGCTTCTATTTATAGGGATAGGGCCTCCACCAGCATAGGTTACAAATCAAACCTTCCCTTATTGCCATATTTCACATGCGCATGCTTTCCTTCCAATAGAAAATTTCCATCCCCAGCCACAGCTCATTGAAATCGGATTCTCTAAGCTGATTTCTTTCCATATGAGTTCCTAGTCGAGTAATTGGATTGAGAAACAAATTTGCAAATCATTCATGTTTAAGAAACAAGTCTTTCAATTTATTACAGAATCAACCCATTTTACAGAAAGAAATCTCTCCCTTTATTGTTTGATTTTGTCTGACTTTTCTTTGTGCGTGTGTGCAAGTGCGAGCGAAGGTCTTCCGAATATCCTTTGTACATTCTCCTGTATTCTCCTATATTTCCTCACATTTCCCAATATTTCAAATAAATGAAAATTTTGTTATATGAGGCCCCGGTTAAAATTGAGTGTCTACAACATAACTCGTTGGATTAGGTATGTGAAGCATGTTCACTTAATATAACCGAGTCAATAAACATTTTGTCCACAGAAAATTTAGTTGATTGATTAGAACCATTTTTAGAAATAAAATTAGTGATTGTCAAGGTATTTAAACTAAACTAGTTACTGTCATTTGTATTATTGTTATAGTCGACAGCCAATGCATCTCACTAATAGTCATTGGAGACAATTTAAAGTACAGAAGAAGCCTTCTTTTTGTTTTTTCTTCAATTTGTTTGAAACATGATGGCCAGTGACAAATTAGGCACACGTTTGATCTGCAGCAGCCCATGGGTTTTTCCTTTGCGAAGATCAGAAAAAGGGCGTTGTTATTTTCAAAGAAACATTCCAGTCTTACGTGGTGGGAAGTAATTTTCTTTTGAGAATATTTTTTTTCAGTTTACTGTTTAGTTTTTGAAGATTTTCATTAAAAATATAGAAAACAAAAAGTTTGTTTTGTTGTGCAAAATAATTTCCGTTCGAATTTTAAATTTCAAAATAATTTTGAAAAAAAATTATTCTATAATTTTGTAAAAACATATAAGAAAACGTTTGGGAATATAATTTTCTGTATGGATTTGTATTAAATATAGTGCGATCTTTAAACTTAGACTACGGCCAACGTATGTCACTAATAGTAAATGACAATCTTAAACTGCAGAAGAAAGCTTCTTTTTGTTTTTTCCTCAATTGGCCAAAAACATGGCGGCCGGTGAAAAATTAGGCACACCACAACTAGATTTAGTGTCAGATTTATGGGACCCTTAAAATTAAAATTATTTGGAGAAATACTTAAAATTGAGGAAGGAACACCAGCATAGCTTGAACTGACTAATCAACCAAAAACAAGAGTGCAGAAGTTTCACAACATTGAAGCTTCAAAGGGCCCACGTAGGAGCGACTCTTCACCAGAAATCCACTTCCAATGACAAATCTCCGGTAATTAAGCAGGGAGAATTGAGAAGAACAAATCTCTCGTGCATCGAACATGCACTAACTCAAGCAAATCCTTAAGTTCAAAAACTTGCCTTTCACGCTTTACTTGTGTATAGATGTCATTCAATTGAAAAGAAACAAAATTTAAACATGCAATCCCTATAATGCATAGTGGCTCAAATTATACATAAACACTATGCTATAATATATCTATCTATCTATATACATGTGTGCGCGGGCGCGCGCGCATGCGTGTATCCTTTTTTCATCGAATTCTATGTGTAGGGGAGGCCTCGCTCCAAATGGTCCAATTTGTTTTGAGTAAGATAAAATAAAAAATAAAAAAATTAGTTCAAAAAGATTATAAGATTGTTTTACAAGTCTTTGCGAGCTGATTTAATGGTTTTATTTTTTTCCTATTTGCCTTGGGGGGTAAGTAGAACTAGAAACATGATTAAGAAACAAAGTTAATTATGTCATCGAACTCAAATAGTCTCATGAGATACATCAATATCAAACATGGTGCCCCTGGTATATTTCAATTCCATTATTTAGAGTCCAATATATTAATTTTGGAATAATATATAAGACTATAGATATAACAAATTCCACAATCACACTAGGACTGGATCAATAAGCAGTGATGCAATGCGCCCTTTCATCTGTTTTCCAACATGCGTATAGCCATCTTCGCTCTTGTAAATAAGGTCAATCACTCGGGCAAGATTAAGAATACGTGCAAGTAGTGGCATTGGCACAACAGTAGGTCTAAGACACTCCCCATTTATGTCCTTCCATGCATTCACCACTTGCTTTTGAAGCTCAGCATGTGCCTCTTGCTCCGATGCCCCATATTGTTTCATGTAACATTCAACTGCAGAGGCACAATGCCCTCTCTCTTGCTCAAACTGAAATATAGAAAAAATTATAAAAGAAAGCGCTATGTTTTAGTCATTTTCTCAAGATTTTGGGATTGTAGGCCACAATTTGGTTGCATTATAAGCTAAGCAAAACATGTGTATAAATCATATATCTATGTATATATATATATATATATATATAATACCTCATGGGAAGTTATGTCATCCATGAGCCTGCAAATCACACATGAGGCTGTGACAATCTTGGGTTTGCTGAAAACCCAATCAAAGGAGTCCTTGGTTACAATATCTCCCATGCCAACAAAGGATATTGTGGTAAGCATGGTGTAACCAGCAGATATTAGTGCCACTTGCATATACTCCTTCATTGTTGGTATGTATCCTTCATGGCTCCATTTGGCCTCTGCTAAGTATGCTTGGACTATATCTTTCATCTGGGGTGGTACCAATTGAAACAAAGTCAAACAAATTATACAATAAGATCTATTATAATCATCCCTCAACTAATGACTTGGCCTTTTAGGTTAAGTGTTTCTTAGCAATACCATTATATATTTAGTAATAATATGAATTTGAAAACGCCTATTGAAGAAGCTATAGCATTAAAAAGTCGTATGTTAGTACCACTTGTTTTGCATAGTAAACGCGGTATGATCTTTTCTCCTTGGCCATCTCTTCCTCAATTTCCTCAAAGACATCCAAAAGTGCTCGATAACATAACTTCATGTAATCCGGGAGGGTATCTATGCAGTTGATGTCCCATCTGAGGTCACAAATGAATGTAATAAGCTCAAAATTAAATTGAACTAAGCTCCAATTCCATCTCAGTATTGGAAAAAAGTAACTAATTAATTGGCAGAAGGGAAATGTGCATGCAACCTCTCAATAGCTTTGGTAAGGAGCTCAAGTTCCTCAACTGTTCCGTACGCATCATAAGTGTCATCTAAAACAGATGTCACGCCAAACACTTTCATCAATATTTTTCTAGCAAGATGGTATTGGGGCTCAAAGTACACTCCTAGCACCCAAAAGTACCCTTCCACCACCCTATCCCGCACAAATGGTAGCTTTTTAGCCAAGCCCAGATCCTTCCACCACCTAAAATTAATCACCAACAACCCACTTTGTTAAATATTTGCCTTCATATAACAAGGTAATTAAAAGAACATAGTTAATATATAGTCTAATTTTTTGCTAAGTTAATTATAATATGGATGCCCACACTATGGATTTTTTATGGTCATGTTAATAGTAGTTGGACAATCTAACCTGTACTTTAGATAAATAATTTAATGACTTAATTACCTTGTGATATAGCTCAACTCTTTTCGGTGCACTGACTGGAGGAAATTGAAGTCCAACTTTGCAAGCTTCAACAGCTTTTTGTTATGTGAACTATCTTCTTGGTAAATGGACATGAAATTCCTGGCTTCTAGCCTGGGTAAGTTCAACCGGATGGGGTGATGCAAAGCACGAGTGACTTGTGCTACAAGTGGATCACTTGAGTTGGCTGACATGGACTCTAGGTGAATTGTAGTGAAAGCTAGGGCTTCATCCAAAATGGCTTCCCCATGATGCCTTAGGTGCGCAGCTTCGTATAAGCCCAACATGCCCACAATGTCACTTTTCAAGCAGTCCTTGAAATTGCCACCTTCGTCTTTGAACTTGTTGAATACATCTGTTATAGTTCATTATCATCGTAAAAATTAAAAATAGTTCAATTATTCTAGTCAATCATCATGATATATAAATGATGATGCATGGAAACGTAGACACTGCATGTTCAGTTATAAACATGATTAAAGATGCGATGCAATATGCATGTGCCATTTTCTTGAATCACTTTTTGATAATGAAATGGTCCCAATCACATTTTAACCTAAAAATTTGTATTTATATTTATTATGTAAAACCCGAAACCATCAATTATATCATTATATATAATATTTCTCTAATGATAGGCAGCGGCCTAACTGGGTTAATAATTTCTCATTCTTCTCCAGATGACTTTAGTTTAAAATGCATCGGCTGAAGCCCAAGAATTTATAGAAACTAAGGGTTTTCAAATCCGCAGATAATTAATTAACGAGGTCGATCTTTACCGCACGAAATATTGAAGCCCTCCTGTCTGAGTAACCGAAACAGAAGAGCAGCGTTATAGAGGTCACTGCCAGCAAGATAGCTATGGTAGCTCTCATGCACATGCTTTAATGCTGCTTCTATCTCGTTCTCAAAGTGGTAAGCAACGCCTAGGCGCTGGATTGCATCAATGAGCTTCAGCTGCTGCTGAGAAGGGCTAGTGGCAGCCACTAGCTCCTTCCTCACTTCTTCTTTCAGTTCTCCAATCTGCTGCTCTTTATGCTCAAGGGTTACCTGCACCACAAACGCATCACAAAGAATTATCTAATTGTTAGAATTGATTGAGCACGAAAATATTAATTGGTCCCAATGTGCAGGTTTTCCGAGTTCTTACGGCGCCGTCGGGAGTGTATTTGAGGAACTGATCGCCCCAGATGCTAGGGTGGAAATTTGCAAGGTTGCGAGTCGCGTCTACAGGTTTGGCGTTCTGGGAAGGAACAGAAGCAACGGATACCAACTGGGCAGACATGTTGTGTACGTATTTGGGGTAAATGGGGCAATGGAGAATATTGAAGAGTTAGTTGAAGGAGAACAATTAGCAGATGATCAAAGGTTGATGCCGCGGTGCAGTGGCTGCAGGCGAGGAAGAGCAATTTATAGGCACTTTGTTGGGGGGAGCCGGGTGGATGGGGGTGGCGCTAGTTGAAATTTCAATATTCCTATTGCTAGTAAAGCAGTGGGAATATTTAATATTAATTTGACTGGGGGAAATATTTTATAAATGTCTTCATATGTAATTACGCAGTTCCACTACATCCCTCCTGGTGCCGTTTGGACTGCGAAGTGTGGAAAATATAAACTAAAAGTCCTGATTAAATCGCGGACTAGTATCTAAAAGATTGCAAAGTTATATGTTTGAAATAACTTTATTCTTTTGTGAAAGTAAGACACCTTCAAACAATGCACAGTGAAATAAATATTATAAAAGATCAAATATTATCATATGTTACAATCTAAAACGGTAAAATACAGAATTATTTCACAATCATAGCAATATAAAGAAAGTAAATATAAGAGCAATGATATCAGGAATTACGTG
This sequence comes from Malania oleifera, assembly GCF_029873635.1. Taxonomy (NCBI): domain Eukaryota; kingdom Viridiplantae; phylum Streptophyta; class Magnoliopsida; order Santalales; family Ximeniaceae; genus Malania; species Malania oleifera. Next base: position 143,383,297 of record NC_080417.1, read on the forward strand.
ATTCGACAAAACCTACATCCACGGGAGCAATTGACAAGAGATTTCACTATGAAAATAAAAAATACACACTCAATGATCTTCTCTTCCTCTCTTATCCATCTCTTATACTCTTCTATGTCAAATATGCCCAAAAGAACATATATGACAATCCCTCGGAGGCTTCCTCCGAATCCCCAACCATCACAACGTTCACATTCAAAATTTGAAATTTCCCTTACAACCCCGAGAACACTTGTTGACGAGAACAGGACACTCATCGACGAGATCAAGAAGACCACTCGTTGACAAGTCTTTGTTGTGCAGCACCCTTATGTTTTTCTTATTTACTTTGTTTATGAAACCCCAAGTATAAGAGTCATACCATAAACAACAATTTCCACCTTGACAATTATACGCCACTTAGGAGAACCTGAAAAACATATCTGATTTGCTCCACCTTGAACTTGGAACGCTTGGTTGGGACCATCTTCCTTTTAGCACTTGGAGACATACACCAAGTCCAAACAATGCCGCGTAAACTTGTCGATGGTAGCTTCATCTTCTGCCATCAACCCCAATACAGTTGTAGATTCAACATCCAAAAACTTCACCCTAAGTTTCCAACAAGACCTTCCCACAATAGTAAACACAAAAACTATTGCAAGTCTTCTATCACCAAAGCCCCTTGCATAGTCTTCAACAAAACTAAAAACTGACGGTTCACTCTGTTGCCTACTAAAACACCCAATTGCACAATCATAAGAGACCTTTGACGTATCTCAGACATCACAACTCGTCCTTGGGTATCGTATGATAGACATTCCATATTGATTCTCCATAGAACCCCCTTAAGATAGCAAACAAAGTCTGCCTACGGTTCCATCCATAAAGCTACCTTGAGATAATGCCAATCTCCCTGTAACCCTATCCACAAAACCATTAAGAGATAACACCAATCTCCCTGTAGTTTTTTCCATGCAAATCCACAAACCAAGACCCATCTTGACCATATCCAACACATTAATGTCAAAAATTTTGAACAGAGTTCCCAACTGATTAGTCTCAGTTAAAACTTTTCTAGCCAATAACATATTATTCACACATAACAAATACATCCTATCACCCTCTTCCAAACTGGAAGCCTCACCAACTCATCTAAGTAGCGGTGTCCGAACATAGCACCAAGCCTAGATCCTCCATCACTAGAATAGTGCACCAGTGGACATTCATTCATAACCGAGTAGTCTACCACAAAACTTGCCCATAATTCACCTGTAACTTTCCCATTTAGTGATACCTTTGGCGATCGGCAACACGAGAAATGTGTCATACTCACTGACTTCACCAAGAAGTACCCTGCAAGCCCTGCAAATAACCTGCTCTGCTCACAAAACTTCTTGAACGAAACCAACATACTCAACCCCAATGTTTGACTTGAGAATCTCTCTCCCGGTCTGATTCTCCACCTCAGCCACTACATAAAGTACACCAAGGCCATTCGTGAAAAACTCATGAAATACATATGTCTATCCCATGATGCTATTGTCATTGGTTCCCAAATATCTGAATACATGTAGTCACCCATATGGTTTAACCGCATATGCCACAAGATATTTGACTCAGATTCAATAGTTGTAACTCCACCTATAACTGTAACACCCTGCAGTGCATAAATATTTCTTGCTACTTTTCCCTTTTCATCACTATCAAGTTACCTTCACACACTTTCATTTCTTCACATTCATACTCCTAACAATACCAATGAAATACCATTCTTCGTTAGACCCGATTCAAGATTTACATCATATATGGTTCTTACAACATCATCATACATTCCCATTTTCACATTTCCAATAACAAACATTTTGCACGAAATATCATTTTCAATCAAAATACAACTAGTATAACTGACTTGTAGATGTCAAACCATTTTCTAGGATAAAAGCATCTGGTATCTAAGATTCAAGAATAACTTGTGAGGCACTCCAAACCCTAAGAAGCACATAGTATATCTTCATCACTACAATCTGAATCTTCCTCTGTTACACTTACAGATTTTGATGAACCTTTAGACATATGTTGAAATTCCTTTTTTCACCAAAGTAATCCTAGAGAATTCTCATCCATGAGATGATACAACACGTCCTTAGCCAAACAAAAATGAATGATTGCTCCTAATTCATTTCAAGTTGTTGCATCCATGCTATTTGGTTGAAATTATGTATAAACCTTTCACCAAAACTTGTTGCTCTAAGAGATCCTTCAATTCAGAGACCATACAACACGCTCTGGTACCAATTTTTGTGAAAGTAACGCCTCTTCAAACAATGAACAACAGAATAAATATTGTAAGGATAAAACACTACTATATGAAAAAATCTAAAATAGTGAAATACATTATTATTCCACAACCATAGCAATATAAAGAAAGTAAAGATAAGAGCAACAACATCAGGGATTACGTGGTTCAGCAAAACCTACATCCATGGAAGCAATCGACAAGAGATTTCACTATGAAAATCAAAATACACACTCAATGATCTTCTCTCCTTCTCTTATCCCTCTCTTACTCTCTTCTATGTCAAAATATGCCCAAAAGAACATATATAACAACCCCTCGGAGGCTTCCCTCCAAATCCTCAACTGTCACAATGTTCACATTCAAAATTTGAAATTTTCCTCGTAGCCCTAGAACACTCGTCAACAAGAAAAGGGCACTCGTCGACGAGATCAAGAAGACCACTCATCGACTAGTCTATCCACTCATGGACAAGTCTCTATTGTACAACACCCTTATGTTTTTCTTCCTTCCTTTGTTTATGAAACCCCAAGTATAAGAGCCATAACATAAACAACATATTTAATTAAAAACATCAAATGCGAACTAAATAACTAGATCGATACTAAACGCGGAATAAATATCTGGATCCATAGATGTGTCTGATTTGATTGTCCAATAGCCTTTAGTGAGGAGTTTTGATCTTCCACAATCAAATCTCTAATTGTCTCACTTGTGTTCTTCTCTTTATATGGGGAAAAGAAAGAACATGAAAATTGGTTTTGATTTGACTTGGAGACCATAACCCTATTATATTTCTTTGGGAAATTATAAAGGGAGCTAGCCCCTCCATGTGGATATGCGCCTCTCCAGTAATAATTTGACAGACATATAGGGCCCAGTTGACTCTCTCCTACTGGAATGACGTTAACGTTTGTGTAAGAAAGGAATGTTGTAGAAAAGGAAACCAAGCTGCTTCATCGCTGCTCTCTCCGATATCTCCCTCTTTCTTTGTTCTTCACTAGTGGCCAGTGAAGTAGATGCAATGACAATCTGGGTTCGTCAGCAATTTGCGTTCGACGACAAATAGAAGATTTTTTGCAGACGATGGGTTTAAACAAAAATAATAGAGGATAATTTATAAAGGTGAGAACTGAAAAATGGAGAGAAAAACATAGGCTAAAGGAGAGAGAAATAGAAGAAAGAGAGAAAAAAGGGAGGAACTCATAGAGATTGAAGTAGAAAAAAGAGAGGATGGAAGAATGAATAGGATAAAGAAATAAAAAAGAAAAATAAAGAGAGAGAGAGAGAGAGAGAGAGAGAGAGAGAGAGAGAGAGAGAGAGAGAGAGAGAGAGAGAGATAAGAAACACATAGTGTGAGAGAATAGAACTAGATGGAGAAGGGGAAAAAACAAGAAAACTTTAAAGAAACAATATAAGTTTTATGCAGAACAGAGTAGGAGAATTTAGACCCAATACAGATGGATTTTATGTCACATATTTCTTGCAGAAGATGGGTTTAACCTCTTCCCAAATTTACAGCTTTTCTTCTCCTTTTTGCAACAGGCAATGAGTGTTCTGTGATGCCAAATAGGAACAAGTGATTCGGTTTGTGTTTCCTAATTTTGGTCTCATCGGATTATTTCTTGAGACCACCATTGGCAAGTGATTACGCGTCAAAACTGCGTAATTGGGCATCTTAAGCCGGGTTTTACGATTTATATTTTTAATTAAATTTCCAAAATTGTCCAATATTTTAATAAAGTGTTAAAATCATCATTCTTGAACTTTATTGCACTATTTATGAAGTTTTGGTAATTTTTTGTCGCAGGAAAATTCCCGGGAACCAAAACCGACACTTGTTTGTATTTCATGCATAACTTTTTCGTTTGAATTCCGATCGAGACGATTCAAATTTTTGGAGAAAGAAGAAAGGATTATCTACAATTTTTGTGTTTTTAGTTTTGCGAGATTCGGGCTCCAGAAGAGTCAGATTTATGATGAACAGAGAATGAAAAAAATGAAAAAAAATATAATAATTCGGGTCAGACCCAATTAGGTTGGGTTGGATAACCGGGTCAGCTTGATGGCTCACGGGTCTAGGGCAGCTGTGGTTCCCTTTTTCCCCTATTTAACATCATCTTCTTCTTCTTCTTCTGTGTGTGGGCGGGTGCCTCCGCACCCTTTCCCTTTTAGCCTCTCATCTCTCTCTTTTGCTTCGTCCCTCAGCTTCCTCTGTTTCCCGCACAGCCGCTGCCTCCTTGCAACCTGAGTTCCAGCACAGCAGCTGTTCCTGCTGCAACTACAGCAAACATAGCTGCTGTTCCTGCTCCATTCTTCCAGCAACATAGCCCATGAACCCCGGGCAGCCCAGCAAACCGCAAGGCCATCAGCTGCAACACCATCTGCTCCATGCTCCATCCTCCGACAGGCCTCTCAGTCGTGACTCTAGCCCCTCTGCCAGGCCAGCAGCAGCTCCTCTGCTGCTGCAGTCTATCTCTCTCTCTCTCTCTCTCTCTCTCTCTCTCTCTCTCTCTCTCTCTCCCTTATCTTTTCTCTTTCTTTTATTATTACTAATTAATTAGTTGAAATTTTGTTAACCTTTTATTTGAGTTTATTGTTATTTTTAGATTTTGAACATAATTTGGGGTGTTTCATTATTAGTGAAGTTTAATTGTTTTTTTTATTCTCTTTCGGTTAATTTTTTTTCCGTAGATTAGTTTAATGTTCCAAGTTATTTAATTAATTTAGTTGGGGTCGGTTTCGTCAAAGTTCATATTTTTTTAGTTTTGTTAAAGTTCGTATTTTTATTTTTTCAGTATCATTCAAAGTTTAGATTTTTGATGTGTTTGCATTTTTGTTCGAGTTGTTGGTTTGAATTATTGATCCATATTAAAAGTTTGATTTTTAGTGTGTGTGTGTGAGTTTGATTGAGTTTCCATTGCATGTTTTAATTTCTTATTTGTAGTTATCATCTTTACTAATGCGTGTTTAGGTATTTCCTTAAGTAGACAAGGATTTCCATACTTGTTTTTTATTGCAAGCATGAGTGGCCAAGTTCGGTAACTTGGGTTGTGGGTTGATGTCGTTTGTGTTCCATGGTTTATTAGTTATCCTATGATATCATTGTTAAACTTTTATTTATTTAAAACCGAAAATTGAAGGGATCGTTGATAAATTGCTAGCTCTTGCTTCTTGTTTTGTTGTTGACGTTAGGCACATCAAAACCTTGATTTAATCTAGGATTTTCATCAACTAATTTACACGACATTCGGTTGATGCTTAATGAGAGATTATATTTTCTTCCGTTTGGATGTGGCAAATTTACTCGAGCTTAGTAATAAAATTTCATCTTATTAATGCCTTGATTGGATTAACAAGAAGAGTAGTAAGGCCTAGGGAATTAGTAAACGATGGAAGCAAGCAAACATTGACCCGTAACCCGAGTATTTGGTAAATTGTTTCAGTTAATCTGTTCAATTTGATTGCGTTAGTAGGTTTACATTTTTGGAGAATTGATAAAATTTCAGTTTCATTTTGATAGTTTACTCAAGCTTCTTCCTCTTTGTTTACTATTTTTAAAATCATAAAAGACCAAAAGTATTTTCAACTTACATTTTACAGCAACAGGATTTCACTAAACTTTCGCAAATGCTTTGATACTCAGTGGTCCTTGTGGAATACGATCCTGGACGCATCCTTGATACAACTTGACACTTCTGCACTTGGAAGCATAACTCAGAACAAGTCAGCAAGCTCGACGATCTTGAGGTTTTGGATCTTAGCAGTAATAAATGAATTACCTTAACTTGTCTAGAACTGATCTTATGGGTCGCGTTCTCTATGAATTTTCGCAATTTAATTGCTTGAATACCCTTGATATTTTTTAGAACTATATCACTAGTAAAATTCCGTTTTTTGAGTGTAAAGAGTCTCAAAATTTTTTATGTTTCCCTCAACAATTTAAGTGGAGAAATTCCACTATCACTCATAAAATAAAAAAAAAAAAAACCAAAATGGATTAAATAAATAAGATTTAATCTTCACCAAACCCCATAAATTAGAATAGAGAAAAAATTTTCAAAAGCACAAGGTCTTCTATTTGCCGTTGTACGCATATCGTCGTTGCATCTGCTTCACCGGCCGCCAGTGAAGAACAGAGAAAAAGGGAGATATCGGAGAGAGCAGCGATAAAGCAGCTAGGTTTCCTTTTTTATAGCATTCCTTTTTCACACAAACGTTAATGCCATTCTAGTGGGAGAGATTCAACTAGGACCCCCCATGTCACGTGTCAAATTATTACAAGAGAGGCACAGATCCACGTGGAGGGGCCAGCTCCCCTTATAATTTCCTTTTTTCTTTATATACTCGGTTAATTTTAGAAGCCTATCAGTTATAAATTAACTTAGCATTGGGCTTCTACACATTGTAAAACCCATACCCAATAGATGTTAAAATAGTCCAGTAACATAACTGTTTTTAAATATGTGAGCCCATAATAAGAAATTAAAATTTCCTAAAATTCTCCCACTTGAGTGACACATAAATATAGAAAACAATTATATTACCCAAACCTTAAGTGTGCATAGTATGGCTATTATCCTTATAACATCTCCTTAATTCAATCTTGTTCATCTCATATACTACCATGGGATCAAAGCGGCATTTGTTACACTCATATTTGTAACTAAACCCATCAATGGTCACCACACTAATACACTCAATGGCATAGATCGAGTATGGATGTGTAGCATGGTAATATGCATGCTTCTTAACCAGAGCATGCATATCCCAATTTTTCATACGCCTTATTCCTTATGAGGTCAACCTTAGTTCCTTAGTCCTTAACTCTTCTAAAAGGAAGATAAAATTCAGAGTCAAAAATAAATGAAAAAAAAAAAAGCATTCCTTTATTACTTTATTTCTGTAGAAAATAATCTGAACCAAGTGTCTACAAGAAAGAATATAAAAACAAATACAAACTCCCACTAAACTGCAACATTGTCAAACAAGATGACACCTATACGAGCAATGTGCTCATGAAACACCTTGGGTGGTAAACCCTTCGTGAGTTGATCTACAACCATGGAGTTTGTACACATATGTTCTATCCATACTTGACTACTTTGAACCCTTTCCTTAAGCACCAGAAACTTGATGTCAATATGCTTTGACTTGGTGGAGCTTTTGTTGTTGTTTGAATACAACACCGCAGGCTTATTATCACAATAGATCTTGAGTGGTTTTTCAACCTCGTACAAGATATGCAACCCCGTGACAAAATTTCGCAACCAAATTCCTTGATTAGATGCCTCGTAGAATGCTACAAATTTTTCCGCCATAGTCGAAGGACCTATGAGAGTTTGCATAACACTCTTCCAGGAAATAGCACCTCCAGCCAGTATATAGATATAGCCCGAAGTGGATCTTTTGCTGTCTTGGCATCCAGCAAAATTAGAATCAAAATACCCAATGATCTCAAGTTGTTCTGATTTCCTATAGGTGAGCATGAAGTCTTTTGTTCTCTGAAGATACCTCATAACCTTCTTGGCTGTCTTTCAATAATCCAATCCTGGGTTACTCAAATATGTGCCTAAAATTCCAACTATGTATACCAAATCTAGACGCATACATACCTGAGCATACATAAGACTCCCTACGGCTGACGCACAAGGAATCATATGCATTTCCTCTTTTCAACCTCAGTCTTGGGGCATTGAATGTGTAATGACCCGAAAATTATACTGCTATAAATGAATATGCTTTGATACCATAACCATACTGACGCAAACCCGAAGTGGGATAACATGTGTGTACTTGTCCAAAATTCAGCCTATGAACCTAACAGCGGAAACATATACATAAAATCCAAGATACAATACTAGAGTTCTAATACCATCAGTCATCACATAAGTATCTTCCATAAACATAATTACAACCCATGGTGCACAAAAACATTACTATAAACAAAACTATCTAGATCCCGCCTGGGAGCCCTCTAGACTTGATTTCTCTTATTTCATGAAATGTTAAAATTCTTGGGATGAGACACATCTCAGTAAGAAGGAATATATTATCATCAGCGTGTGGCAACATGAGTTCTAGTATATCACAAACATATCCTGTAAATAATTAACTTAACTGGTAAATCATGTAGATCTGTGCTCATACATATATAGGTATAGTAAATGCATACTTTTCAACATATGCATATGTTGTCATAATAAATTTCTCTATATATGTAAATCATCTATTATATCTGTATAATACTGAAATTTTACCAAGATGGATAGCTAGCTAATATCATGTATTGCCCCCACATGATTGTGTTGTGCGACTCATAGGTGGGACTTAGCTATGGCTGGCCTACCACGCTAAGCCATACATAACGCGTCTGTAAGTACGATTGGCCACCCCAACCTAGTCCGGACTACCATAAGGGATATCCTACACTTCAGTGGCCCAATCGACTACTATTCACCAACACTCTATCTCAGAAGCATGGTGGCAATAATCTAACATAATAGCTACGGTATCGTGCTATGAAACTGAACTAATTCATCAAGGTTCTGCTACCATATAATACATTTCATATAATATAACTGTAACATAATCTCATTTTTCATATTTCTGCATAATATCTATCATATCATAATTTCTATATAAACTGTCATTTCATAATTGATCACGGCATAAAGCTGGCTAAACTATCATGGCATTAAGCCAGCTAAACTGTCGTGACATAAAATCGGCTAAACTGTAGCGGCATAAAGCCAACTGAACTGTTACGACATTAAGCCAACTAAAATGACATAATATAATGAACACATCATAAAGCCGGCTAAACTATCATATCATAATTTCTGTAATATTTACAACATTTTTTGAAAATCATTGTCAAACCGTACTTGTTATGGATAATCGTAAAATAATCTGGCATGCTTAAATATATACCATAAAAATAATATTCATACTCATGCCATACAGATTATGTGATAAACTATAATATAACAACTGCTTGGGAAAGATATATTTTGTTGAGGATTATCATTAAATCATCTTCTAGGTTTTACTCAACTCAAAATACCTGGTTTCCCAAGCATATACATATTATACTTCACAATCACAATTCCCATACGCCTGAATATTTTGGTAAATCATATATATTATTTCTGTAATCAAATACCACAATTGAATTGGTTAAATTTCTAAAAATACTAGAAAAAATCTATTCACCTCACCTTTTTCTTGGAGTGGTTCCTAGGATGCCTAAACAACAAATCTACTCTGATTAAACTACGGAGAATCATCACTGGATCCCAAAATGACGTTTATCCTTCAATTCAGGCTAAAAATGGACGAGAAATCGAAGAGAGAGAGAGAGAGCGAGAGAGAGAGCGAGAGAGAGTTTCGCAGCCCTTAGAGAGAGAGTGAGAGAGAGAAGAGATGAAATTTTATACAAAAAAAAAAAAAACCCTTGGCAGCCTTTTATAAGCTGCTGGACCAAGGGAAATCGTCGACAGTTTTCTTGAAATCGTCGATGGTTTGGTTTTTAACCAAACCTTTTTATTGCATTTTTACCCTTGACGACCCTTGGTAAATAAAAACCGTCGACGATTTTCTTGAGTTTGCTAAAACCATCGACGGTTTGGTTATGTACCAAATCAAAATTTCTTTTTCTTGTTATTTTATTATTATTATTTTTTTTCCGGGTCTTTACATCCTCCCCTCCTTATATAATTTTCATCCTCAAAATTTTCTAACTAACACTTATACCAAATTTTGGGAAATTCTTTAAAATTTTATTAATTATCCTCACTTGTTTCGGAGGAATACCATGGTTACATAAACGGCTCTAGGAGAGTAGAAATAGCCAAATCAAAATTCTCCCAAAACCACTCAACATAAAAAAAAAACCATCACATTTAGATTTACAATTAAATTTAGTCAACTAATTAACCTGCCCAAAACTTGCTTAGATACAAACGAATATGTTGACCTTTCGAGTCCTATCTCATTTTTTATAATGACAAATACAAAGTATTTAATGTTTACCGAATTTGTGTGTATTAGCAAAATCATATGGTGGCACATGATGACTCAAAGGAAAAATGAAGACCCAAAGTGTTTAAATTGTTGTAATTTATATTCAATTCATTGGGGCAGTAATAATTATTTCAAGGTCTGTAATAATTGATGCATATCATGCATGTAGGGACTATAAGCTCAAGACCATAGATGAACCTTAGGGATTCGATTGATTGACACTAGGTTTTTTAGGCTAAGTTAGAAAGCCTAGACCTTAGGAAAGATCCTAGGACATTGCACATACACTTAGAATAAGCCCCCACTTTCAAATATCCAATTAGGGGAACATATACTACTTACGTCTTAAAATAGTAAGGTTTCTGGCGACCGAACCTTAGTGTTCAAAACACCTCGATCGACCGAACCATTGAATGGTCAAAACGTTTACCTAACTACAGGTGATCGAACTGAAATGAACTAAGTGTCCACGGTCGACCAAACTCAAGCCCTTACTTTTTCCAACAACTCAGGAGCCCGAACTTCACGTTCAAAATACCCCGGGCGACCGAATCTTCAAGTTCGGCAAATTGAACTTGAGACTAGGCGACCAAACCTCTGATAGATTTTAAAAATTGCCTTGTTCGGCTACCCTGTTGACTTCTTGAGTCCGATCCCTGGTTTTGATAATGACAAACCGCAAGTTTCTTATGTGTATATCCAGTGTTTAAGCAGGCTTGATATGTTAGCGCACACATAAGGAGACTGAAAATGGAAGCCATAAGAAACTCGAAGGACATGTACATTAGCTAGCATATTCCAAGGAAGTCACAATAGTAAAGAAGATTGAAAACATTTAAATTTCACTTGTATTGCATTTAGTTTTTCTATTTGATCTGTAATATTTGCATCTGCATGCATGATATGAATAAAGTTCAACATGACCACAAACTGACCATAAGGAGCCACAGGACCTTTCGGTCGACCGATGCCGGATTTTTTTTTGTGTCCTCAAAAATACCTAAAATAACCTTAGAACCCACATGCATGCATAAAAAAATGTGCTTATATGAATAGGGCTAATGTATAAGGGGATTAGAATTGACATGCATTAAAAATGCATGTTCGGTCAACCGAACCAGAATGTATAAGAACATTCGGTCGATCAAATCGGTCAGAGGTCAACGGTTTGACCATAGTACAGTCGACTGAACCTTGCCAAGTTCATACAACTTGTCGACCGAACTCCCATAGGGTCAACATTTTGACTTCTCGGTTGACTGACAAAAAAATGTGAACCAACTACCTTATCGACAGAACCCCTACGTGGGAAATGCCAACCGCCCGATCGACCGAACTTCCTAATTCAAAATGACCTAGTCGACCGAGCCGCACGAATTTGAAAAATCTCCATTGAACCCCTTAAGTTTGGTCGACCAACCTTCTAGTTCAAATTTCTCTTGATCTACCGTACCCAGCCACTGGTCAACTGAACCTTAAGTTCTGTTGATCAGTGCTCTCGGGTTGGTGAGAATTACTGAGGTTAAAATACGGTTAAAATTTTATTAACCTTATTTAAACTTTTCCAAAAATCTCTAATATGTTTGTTGACCTTATAGGTCACACCCGGTTTTGATAATGACAAATACTCTAGTATTTGATGGCTATCAAGTGTATGTGCAAGTTTTTATTAGTAGATCAAGAAATGGCACTTGAAGCAAAGCATGAAGACCCTAAAGACTTCTTTCATATTGTAATTCATTTTAATTCAATGAGGGCTAATAGTAATTAGGAGAAAAGGTTTGTAATAATTATTTGCATATCATGCATATAGGATCTGTAAGCTTAGAAAGACCATAGATTGACCATAGGGACCGAATAACCTTAGGGCATCATTCAGTCGATTGAAAGACAACCGATGTTAGATTTTTGGGCGTACTTGAAAAGACCCTAGGATCCTACACATTGTGCACAAAGTCCCCATTCACATTCACAATTAGGGGATCAAATTGAAATGGATTGAACATAATAGGCATAAAATGAGTGAGGTCGAGCGACCGAACCCCAGGAGTTCAAAACTCCTTGGGTGCTTGAACTTCTGGAAAGTCAGAAGTTTGACTTGGGTTCGGGCTACAGTACCAAGAATGAACGTATCACCCTCAGGCGCACAAACCCTTTGAAAAAGACAGTTCACCAACTCGGGCTACCGAGCATTTTAGTTCAAATCATGCCTGGGGCGACCAAACTCTTTTGTTTGGGCTACCAACCCCAGACCCGGGCACCCGAATCTCAAACATTTTGCTATTGACTTTGAATCAGCCACCTCGAGCATAATTTCGGGCACCCGAACTGTTTAAAATGCTTTTCAAAGATCAGTCTATTCGAGCAACCGAACCTTAGTTCAACCACCTGAACCTTCTCGAGTTAATTAAATTTTTACCGAGGTTAAATTGATTAAATAGGGTTAATATTTCCTAAGTGCTTTTAAGCTTTTCTAAGAATTTCCTATGAGTCCTAAACGGTTATAATTTTACCCTATTCTATAAATATGAGTTCATTTGTGTGGATTAGTAATAATTAGCATAAGTCATTAGTGCAAAATTCTCTCTTTTTCAAAACCTCATATTGCCCAAATACTCTCAAATAATTATTCCCTTGATACATTCTGATATTGTGAGAGCTATTTGAGTGTGCTTATGATTACTAGATACTACTAATACTCCCACTATTCTTGTTTGATTGTGTGATTCATTTTTGGGGAGTTTAGTTAAGTTTATCCCACAGATTTTAATATTATAAATCTTGTGTTGAGATAAACTAACAAGCTTCAGGATCTTTGCATTGTCATTAGAAGATTCCCTTAACTTTGATTTTTTTGTGCAAAATATTTTTTTTACAAGATAAAATATTTTCAAACTACTCTTGTACTTATTTCATTGAAGGAAAATATTTTGAGTTAGTTTGATTATCTGATTAGCATCTTTGAAACCATGATTTATTATTGAGATTTGACATTTACTATTTCAAAGAAATAACTTGATTAGAACATTCTTGAGCATACTTGTTATCACATCTTGTTGAGTATTGCTTGCACAAAAATACACATCACCGAGCTTACAATTTCCTATATTGATGATGTGTGATTGATTGAGTATACTGTGCATATTGTAGCACATACCTGCTTAGTTGAGAAGCACATTTTCATGCACGTAAATTCATATTTGTTGCATTCCAAGCGTGGGCCTGAAGAGGGAGACTAGCCCTATTGAATAGTCTCATATTGGCTTACACCGGGTTAGGAAAGTTAGGTGCGTCATCCTAGTAAGGCGTGTTGGTTGAGGTCAGCCCCGTTAATTGACCTGATTGTAAACAATGCTGCTCTATCCATTAAGTGAGCATTAGTGGGATCCTCAAGCTTGCGAGTTAGAGGCGGGGATGTAGGCACAGTTGGTCGAACCCTGATAACATTTCTTGTGCGTGCTTTTAATTTTTGCATTTTAAATTCCAGCACATAAATGTTTGTATTTTACTATTGTGAATGATTGAGTTTATAATTGCATAGATAGACCCAAGGTTGAGTAATACTGTTTCTAAATCAGTTGAACCTAAGAGGAAATTTCTAATACCCACCCCCCTCTTGGGAATACACCAAAGCTAACAATGTCTCTAACGGTTAGATTTTCTAAGGAGTCTACATATACTCACTTGTAACTCAAAATTAGTAAGATGATTAGTGAGAAAATCCTCTCAAATTTTTATATCATATTTTCATCTTCCTAAGCTTATTTTTCATCCTCTCTTTGTTATATATTCGAAAATCATTTTCAAGAGAGTATTCTTTATCTTGGGCATTTTATTTTTACAAATCATATTACTTATACTCTCATATCCCATTATTTTCAAAATCATTATCTTGAGAGTAAATCCTAAGTGGTTTTCCATATATTTTCATTGATAAATATCTTTGAAGAAAAACTTGTTTATTGCTTGTGAATCTTGCACATATATTGCAAGACTTCAAAGGCTCACACATTCTTCATTGCAAAATTATTTTTGTGCAAGAACCCTAATTCCCCTAAGCTTTATTTGAAAAACTAGTTTTTGGGAAAACTCCTAACACATTGAAAAAAGTACCTTGAGCATATTTTTATTTTAATATCTCTTCTTGGAAGGTCTCCTACTTTTGTTAGTAAGAAAATCATTTTTCACACTCGATCTTTATTAAGAAATGTTTTTTTTGTGTGAAAAATACACATTCTCACTATTGGCCTTACAAGGCTTAAAATCTTGTTTTGATACTAAAAAACAAGTGGAACTTAACAGTTTTAGTTGAGTGGTGATATTTCAGAACTCACAAGGATCACATATGTGAAAGCAACGTCAAAGTTCTCACAAAGATAAAATGAAATTTAAAAGAGTCAAAGCATGGATTTAAAGATGATATTTTAAAGCTTGAAGAAATTGAGGACATATATGGATGATTTGTTGAAAGCCAAAGAAAAGTTAGAAGTCAAAAGAGTCAAAGAAAAGCAAAGTGAGAGAGCTCAAAGAAAGACAAAGCATGAAGACTCAAGTACCTAGAATGTGAAAAGTCTTAGAAGTGTTTATGTAAGTACTTTAATGTTTAAATATCGTTTGAAATATTTTGAAACTCTTAGGTTAATTTCTTGGACCTAGATACCTTTTAAAATACTTGGAAAATACTTTTATAATGTGAAAAGATATTTCAAAAAGGTTAAAATTATTTTTGGAATGAAAAGTACCAAAAAGAGGTTTTTCCAAATGCTATCATTTTTTATACATCCGCATTGAGGTGCATTTTTCTCTATCAAAAACTCCTTATTTTAAACCATGTTCAACATGAAAGTTGTAGTATTTTCTCTTACCTTTATTTTGACACTAATAACACCTAATTTGGAGTTGTATAAAAAATGTTATAACTGAAATACTGAAGTGGATTCGAAGTTGTCAACAAACTAAACACTATTCACGACAGAATTTCAGAGGACTGAACAGCAGAAAGAACCACTTCATATGACTGAAGTGTAACTTCAAACATCTAAAGAATTTCTTCAGATAATTGAAGATTAAGTTCAAACTTCTGAAGTTTTTGCTAAAAGTTTTCTAAAGAGGCAGAACCACCTCGAATGACTGAAACCGAAAGTTCAGACATCTGAACACTGTTAAAGGTTGTATTTTTTAAAAGATTTGAATTTGAAATTCATATTTCTTGCCCACCAAACTTTCTATAAACTTGGAAGATACTCCAAGTAATCTTGAGCAACACGGAAATACTTTTGAAAGCCTATAAATACATGGTTTTGCAAATCAAAACACACCAAGAATTGAAAAATCTGATTGATAAGCTGAAAGCACTCTTGTTCTTACAAAGCTCTGTCTTACTCACTCATTGCAAAACTCTTTTGCTAAGATATTCTGAAGTGCTGATCATTCCTCCTTTAAATTCCTACTGCTAGTCTATACTTGAGCTTCAATTCTATTTCATATGGATACTTTTACATTGAAGTATATAGAGCTGAACTTGTACTAATCTACTCTTTAAGAGAGTGTTTTTGTACGTAGATATTTTCTCTTGTTTTTTTTTTGTTTTTTGATGATTCCAAGTTGTTGGATCGTTGGCTAAGCGGAGGGTATCACTTAGAGAAATGTAGCTCTAACCTATTAAAGGAGTGACCGAGTGCTTGGAGAGGCAAGCTCTAGCCTACTGAAGGAGTGTGTAAAGGTGTTGTTCCTCCCGGAAAAGGAACTAGTTTAGTGAATCCTTTGGTGGTTTGCTAAAGGTGAGGACGTAGGCTGGGGATAAGACGAACCTCGTAAAAATCCCAGTGTCACTCTCTTTCCCTTTACTCTCTTTATTTTCAGCATACATATAAACTGCGTGAATGATTTGTATTTCTTAATCATAGAAACAAACGTGGTTTGGATTTTAAATAAAGCTAAAGTTTAATGTTTTTTTGGGCTTGCGGAAACCAAAAGGGAATATGTTGGTTAATCAATATTGATTGCAGAAACCGTAAGGGAATACGTAGGTTGATCAACACCCAAAACCTATTAACGGAAGGTTTATTTGAAATTTGAATTTTGGGAAGAGTGTAGATGTTATATTGATTATCATAAAGAAAGATCAAATTACATTAACTACAGGGCTTGAATCAAATTCATTTACACAGGGCTGTCAACAAAAGTTGAGAATTGCTATAAAAGTTTTCTTGATTGAATTGTGGTTGAATGATTTAAAGTTTGGTTGGTTGATTGATTGTTTACTTGTGTTGTGTGGTTGTGGATTGATAAAAAACCAAGCTTTGATTGAAAGAATTATAAAAAGAGTTAAGAATCTTAAAAAGAATTAAAAGAAAATTTTAAATAACCCAATTCACTCCCCTCTTGTGACTACATCTTGGTTTTCAATTAGTATCAGAGTAGGGTTATAAAAAATCCTAACAAGTAGTTATAAAGATCTATATAGCACACATAGGAGTAGCTCCCTTCGGAGAGGGTCAATCCTCAACCTGCCCACCCATCTTTTGTGGTTTGAACTATTCTTTTTGGATACAGCGCATGAGAATTTACCTTCAAACCATGGATTGGAAAGCTTGGGAGGTTGTCACAGATGGTGATCTAATTCCTACAAAATTAGTATATGGAAAATAAATCCCTAAGGAAAAGGACATGACTGAAAGAGATCATAAAATGTTACAAATAAATCTAGTGCTATGAATGCATTGTATTGTGCCCTTGATATGAATGAATTTAATAGAGTAATGGCTTGCAAATCAGCCAAAGAAATATGAGACAAATTAGAGGTAACCTATGAAGGCACTATTGATGTAAGGGGCAATCAAATTGATATGCTTACAAGTGAATATGAAGCCTTTAGGATGAACTCAGATAAAACCATTACAAACATGTATACTAGGTTCACCCATATTATAAACTCCCTCAATGCACTAGGAAAAACATATTCTACCTATGAGATGATAAGAAAAATTCTTAGAGGGCTGCCACCCATATGGGAACCAAAAGCCAGTGCAATAACTGAAGGAAGAAACATTAAAAACACCTCCCTAGATGAACTTATAGATTCTCTCCTTACATATGAAATGACAATGAATGAAAGAATTGGAAAAACTAAAGCCCATGAATCTATAGCCTTCAAAGCTTCAAACTTTAATAGTGAAAAAGAGATGGATGAAGATGAATTAGCCTACATATCCAAAAAACTAGCAAGAATACTAAAAAGAAAAAATAAATTCAAAAGAAAATCCAAATATGAATCTGATGAAGAAGAAGAAAAAGAAATTAGCAAAAAGAAATCAAGAAATAAAACTCCTAAATGTTATAATTGCAACAAACCTGGACATATAAAACCAGAATGTCCACTACTTAAGAAAGATCCTAAGAAGAAAATCAAAAAGGCCATGAAAGCCACTACTTTGGATAACATGAGTACCAGTAGTTTGGAATGTCAATCAAGTGACCAAGAGGTATAATGAGGGAGTTAGAACAATGTTCCTCATCAGATAATGAATATGATAGTGATTCATCTAATGAATCCGATGATAAGAGCATGTCATCTTATGAAGAACTTCAAAATGACTTATTCAAGGTGCATAAGATGTTAATTAATGTGACTAAATGATATACTTCATTGAAAAATAAAAATGAAGGTATAATGAGAGAGTTAGAATCCCTTAAAATTGCTGAAAAAGAAAAGGATTCAAGAATCAAGAAAATAGAAAGTAAGAATGAAGCTATGACAAAGGAGTTAGAATCTAAAAATCTTGCTGAAAATGAAAAAAATTTAAAAATCAAGAAACTAGAAAGTGAAAATGAAAAAATGATAAAAAGATCTTCGATCCCTATACTCTATGGAATATGAGAAAGACATATATATTTCTGAATTAGAGGATAAAATCATAAAATTATCTCAAGATTTAGAGAAATCACAAAAGAAGGTTGATGACAAGAAAGATATTGAGATAAATGATCTAAAAAATCAAATTGAAGATAAATAAAAGATTATTTACAACTTTACAAAAGGAAAGGAAAACTTTGAAAAAATGATAGGCTTACAAAGGATGTCCTCAAACAAAGAAGACATTGGATTTAATGGGATTGAAAATAAAAAGAAAAAGAATCTTTACATAGGATTATTTTCAAAAGCATCCAAAGATTATGCTAACACATCTTCTAATGCCTATACTAACACCATATGCTACCTATGCAAGAAAAAGGGTCATATAAAGTTTGAAGGTCCATTAAAGAGAAAGGATGTAAGAATTAAACAAGTATGGAGAATAAAAGAAACATCACTTATGAAACCTACCAGACCCAAAAAGATATAGGTACCTAGATAAAAAGTCTTGTATGAGACAAATAAATAACATTGTTGACCAAAATCATAGGATGATTCACACAAGCCTTAACTTGGAAAGTGTTAAGATTAGGAATGAAATATGTAGTTTGGAAATTCATAAGAAATCAAAAGAAAGCAAAAATCAAGCTTATTGCATGAATATTTTGATTAAGAAAAAGTTTTTGAACAAACTGAGAAATATTTGAGAATGAGAGATATTTGAGAAAGAGAAACACTTGAGCAATATTGTAGTACAATGCAAATGATAATGATATGCTCGCTGCTTAGATGATATGCTGATATGCTATATACTTCTATGCTAAAACACTAAAAGTACCAAAGACATGTGTATGATCATGACTTAACTTATGATGTATGGTTCACTATATTGCAAATTTAAGCATGAGATTATTGAGCATGAGAATGAATTTTGATAGGCGACTAATTCTTGACCATGTATGCTAATGATAAATCACGTGGATAGAATTGTTTGTCTTGTGCTGCTCTTTATATTGGTATCTATGAGCTATGAAGGATACAATATTAGTATTCTTAGAATCCATGAGCTATGCATGATGTGATATTAGCTTTGGTATCTATAAACAAATTTTTGTATCCATGAATATTGTAATTGGTATCAACAATTAAAAAGTTTAATTGGCAAGCACAATTATATACATAAGCATGATATGACATTAATGATGATTAACATGATATTGGTATTTGATAATAGTATCCATGAGAACATACATGATATGAATCAATATATGAAGTATGGATAATAAACTTAATTATTAATTGGTATCAAATATGGATGTATTAAATTCAGGGGGAGTATTATGACTTATTGTCTATACTATGATTTTCTTTCATTATTAATTGGTATCATGGAATAATCAATTGGTATCATGAATTCATATGCATGATGAATTTTTAAGTTCTATACTTATAGTATTTAATGTTTTACTTGATATCTTACTCTTTTTGATTGATGTCAAAAGGGGGAGAAGTTTTGGGCAAAAATTGAGCATGATATTAAAAATTGAAAGCTTATTGAAATGATATATTGAAAGGAGGAGAAGTACTTGACATTGATTGATATTGATATTGAATAATGTGATGAGCATGATAGTAAAAGAGTTTTTAAAATTGATCATGATATTGTTAAGTTTGTCTAGAGCCTTCTTAAGGCTTACTCAAATTTTTGCTTCTTATTTGTCGTCATAAAAAAGGGGGAGATTGTTGGCTTTACAAGACTTAAAATCTTGTTTTGATACTAACAAATAAGAGGAACTTAACATTTTTGGTTGAGTGGTGATATTTCAGAACTCACAAGGATCACATATGTGAAAGCAAGGTCAAAGTGCTCACAAGGATCAAATGAAGCTTAAAAGAGTCAAAACATGGATTTAAAGATGATATTTTAAAGCTTGAAGAAAATGAGGACATAGATGATTTGTTGAAAGTCAAAGAAAAGTTAGAAGTCAAAAGAGCCAAAGAAAAGCAAAGTGAAAGAGCATAAAGAAAGACAAAGCATGAAGACTCAAATACCTAGAATGTGAAAAGTCTTAGAAGTCTTTATGTAAGTACTTTAATGTTTAAATATTGTTTGAAATATTTTGAAGCTCTCAAGTTAATTTCTTAGACCTATATACTTTTTAAAATACTTGGAAAACATTTTTATAAGGTGAAAATATATTTCAAAAAGGTTAAAATTATTTTTGAAATGAAAAGCACCAAAAAGAGGTTTTTCCAAATGCTGTTATTTTTTCTACATCCGCATTGAGGTGCATTTTTCTCTATAAAACACTCCTTATTTTGAACCGTGTTCAACATGAAAGTTGTATTATTTTCTCTTACCTTGTGTTTGACACCACCTAATTTGGAGTTTTATAGAAAATTTTATGACCACAATACTAAAGCAAGGTCGAAGTTGTTAGCAAACGGAACACTGTTCATGGTAGAACATCAGAGGATTGAACAATAGAAAGAACCACTTCACATGACTAAAGATTAAGTTTAAACTTCTGAAGTTTTTGCTGAAAGTTTTCTAAAGAGGCAAAACCACCTTAGACGACTGAACCCAAAACTTCAGACGTCTGAACACTGTTAACTGTCGTATTTTTAAAAGATTTGAATTTGAAGTTCATATTTTTTGGCCACCAAACTTTCTATAAACTTGGAAGATACTCCAAGTAATCTTGGGCAACATGAAAATACTTTTGAAAGCCTATAAATACATGGTTTTACCAATCAAAACACACCAAGAATTGAAAAATCTGATTGATAAGCTGAAAGCTCTCTTACTTACTCATTGCAAAACTCTTTTGCTGAGATATTTTGAAGTGTAAAAATATTTTTTCTAAGCTTATTTTCAAACATCTTTTGTGCTAGTATCTTGAGAAAATGTTTTTAAAGATTGTTTGATTTCATTTTCTGAAAATCTTTGAAACCCTAAATAGTGATTGAGATATTATGTACTTTGTTTCAAATATAAGGTTGTTAGTACATTCATTGCGCTTGATTAGATACAGACATTGTATTGAGTGTAAATTGCATATATACATCACTGAGCTAATAGTTCCTATATTATTGATGCGTATTGATTGATTGTAGTGGTACATATCTGCTTAGTGTAAGAAACATTTTACTTGTACGCAAATTATAGTGTGAATTTGTTGTATTCCAAGCGTGGGTCTGAAGAGGGAGACCAGCCCTGTTGATTAGTCCCGAATTGGTTTAGACCTAGTTAGGAAAGTTAGGTGCACTATCCTGGTAAGGTGCAATTGTAGGTTGAGGTCAGCCTCGTTAATTGACCTGGTTGCAAATAGTGTCGATCCACCCGTTAAGTGAGCATTAGTGGAATCCTCAGGCTTGCGAGCTAGAAGTGAGGATGTAGGCATAGTTGGCCGAACCCTGATAACATATCACGCATGTACTTTATATTTTCACAATTTATTTTTCACACTTTTATTTTTAGCACATGTATGTTGTATGCTTGATTCATTATATGTTGTATATGTGTTGATTGAGTTTATAATTGCATAGACAGAACCTAGGTTGCATAATACTGCTAATTTGGATAAACCTAGGTAGGACAAAATTTTTAATACCCAATTCACCCCCTCCCTCTTGGGAATAGACCAAAGCTAACATATGTTAGAAATTATATTTTTTAGTGAGAAACACCTCTCTTCTCTCTCTCTCTCTCTCTCTCTAGGTTCGGCTCCTCCCCATTCTCTTTTCAATTTCAGTTCTGTTTCAGCCCGTTTTGACGATCAGAAGTTACCATGATGATCTAGGGATGATTCTATGCAAGTTGACTAGAGCGAATTGTTGATTTTGAGTCCTTGGGCACCACTTCAATATCAGGGTAAGTGAGTTATTTTAGGGTTTAAATGATTATTTGGGTTATGTGGACCCAAGGAATGTGTTAGATGATAAATATATTTGGGTTGAGTTGATTGAATTAGGGATAATGCGATTTTAGGGTTTGGAGTTCTGAACGCCGCAAGCGTGGTTTAGGGTTTTTTTCAATAGACTTCTTAGGAAACAGGTAAGGAGATAGATTAAATCAGGTATTTTCAGAAAATTAATTATTGAATATACAATATTTGATTCAAAAATTTATATATGGTTTAGTATAGTTTTTGAGAATACTGATGTTGAATTGAGGAAATCTTGAAAACAACTTTAGTATTATTTTTTTAGTAAAATATGTTTTCCCAACCAGATAATATATCATGGTGTAGTACTCCCTTATGTGTGGCATGAGTATAAATTTTACTGTAAATAATGAAATGTCAGAATATTTATGATTTCACAAAACAAACATTATTTGACGACAATTTTTTGAAAAAACTATAAACAGAACAGAAATTATATTTTTAGTATATTGTGATATTCAGCCGGCGCAGATGCTGTGATATTCAACCGGTGCAGATGCCGTGATATTTAGTCGACATAGATGCCATGATATTTAGCTAGCGCATATGCTGATATATTCAGCTAGCGCAAATGCCGTGATATTTCAGTCAGCCCAGATGCCATGATTAGATATGTTATAACAGTTATTCGAGAAATATTATCATTACATATGTTATACAAAATTATGAAATAGTTATATAATAGTATTAAGAAATATATTATATGGTA
This sequence comes from Malania oleifera, assembly GCF_029873635.1. NCBI lineage: Eukaryota > Viridiplantae > Streptophyta > Magnoliopsida > Santalales > Ximeniaceae > Malania > Malania oleifera. The sequence continues at coordinate 143,406,111 of NC_080417.1, forward strand.
GAAGAACCTGGATGGCTTAGTTTAGATTCAGAGTACGGTACCACAACTATCAGTTTAGGTAGTGCGACCACACATCTTAGATAGAGTGTGGGAGTTGGGATAGTCTATTGAGCATCACGGAAGAGAAGTGTGCCTCCCTAGCAGTTCGGACCAGGCTGGGCAGGTCAATCGTACTTACAGACTAATTAGTTTTTCCTTAGCGTGGTAGGCCAACCATTGCTAGGTCCCGCCTATAGGCTACACAATCCAGTCCTTTGGGGTTAATGCATGAAGTCAGCTACCTATCCATCCAAGGTATGATTTCAGTGTTATACAGATATAGTAGATGATTTATATGTATACAAAAATCTAGTATGACACACTATGTTATATGGAAATATGATTTATTCAAATTTATAAAGAATAGTTTTACTTGATTTATTAAATGCAGTTAAATTATGTACAGATTTTTCTTACTTATCAGATACAATTTAACATGTACGATATATGTTATAATAGAATAATACTCATGTTGTCATACACTGATATTAGTTTATCTCCCTTACTGAGAGGTGTCTCACCCCAGCAATACAATAATACTCATGTTGTCACACACTTATATAGTCCTTTTTGGGATGTATATGTTTATTTTTTGTTACAGTAAAACTATGGTATTGTATATAAGGTTAAAGATATTTTGGTTTCCGTTACATAATTGTCATGTCTGTATAAAGAGGTGTATCGCCGATTCCCTTAAGGCCCAGGTTGATTTTGTACATGATTTACGGTATTATTATTATTATTATTATTATTATGTGGAAAAAAAAAGAAGTAGAATTTTGGGGTCGTGACAAGTATGCTCAGTATGGAAATTGTGTGGATGATGTTCCTATTAATGTCATTGAGGATGCATGATTAAGCATTGTTTTACCCACTTTTGCCTTTTCTCCCCCTTTTGGCAACAACAAAAAGGGTTTAAACAATAAAACTTGAAGGCAAAGGATGTCATTTAGATACAAAAGGGATGTTGGGAGGAATTTTGAAGAATTTGGCAACATGCCGTTTGAAAATAGACCATTCCCAAACATCACTTTGTACCTAAGTGACCTATGTTGAGTTTTAATCAATAGCATATGGCACACATTCATCACGTAACTCAAATAGTACAGTATTTTCAACACACAAAGTAGAGGTATAACTTTTAGACATTCAAGAGATATAATAGCCGTACAATGCAAATAGAATGACAAAATTAACCTCAACAATTAAGCACATAAGTAATACAACTGGTCATTTAAATATTTTAAATGTCATGAAAAACAAAGTTAGATTGTAGATATGCACTGACCATTTCAATTGACACATATCATAAGCCCCGTGAAAGATTTGAATTTAAAAAAATACATGGCATATGATACCAAACAGGAAGTTTGAGCATAAATACAATCTAACTAGTTCGCATGCATTTTTATGTGTAGGTATAGAACCAGTTATGCGACTTTAAAACAATATATGTATATAATAATAATAATAATAATAATAATAATAATAATAATAATAATAATAATAATAATGAAGCAAGAGAAAAAGTTTGAGTTTTGAAACTAGTTCTTGCCATAAAGTAATAAATAAATAAATATATATATATCCCCCTTGTGATGTTTGCAAGATGGTGCTGGGGTAGCTTGCAGAAAGGAAGCTTTAATTTAAAACAAGCAAGCCAAAATTTTCTAGTTTGTCAATTAAGTACATACAAAAGTATAACCAGAAAATCACAACCATGATGATCCTAAAGATTTAATAATTCACACGCAGGATCATATGGCAAACACAAACAATATGTGGCAAAAGACTATAAGTCAATGTAAGATTTTTACCAACAACATATCAGTTAAGCACAAGCCACATTTGATTCGACACCATATCTAAGCTAAAAAGTTGGTGAGCATAATGTGATAGGCATTTCAATTTTAGATGCTCCCCCTATCAATTTGAATTATTGCTTAGATATTATAAATTACTTATACTTTGCAAGTGATTGATTTCATTGAATATGCCAAAGTATGAGTGAGCACACAAACCATTCTTCAACAACTATACTTGATGTCTATTAACAACATTCATCTCAATTTAGTATAGTCACACCTATAGACAACAAGTGCATCAAAAATAGACATTAAGGCATGCAATGCAACTCATGATCCAAAAACATTTCATATCAAAATATGGGACTTTACGTGCAAGATACAATGTTCAGGGATATAGGAAGAGCCTCAATATTTCAATAAACAATGGTGATGATGCATGTGATACCTATAAGTTCTTTCTATAGGGTAGGTGCTCAGCTCTTTAAGTGTTTGATGATTATACAAGGATGACATTTAATTTTCAATTAGTTTTCACTCATCCTTTCAAAAATATTTTAACTTTAATTTTATTATAATCATCTTTAACACAAGGTTTTATATGGGAAAATCCTAACAAAATTCCGACAGCATGCCGTTTGTATATAGGACATTTTCCCATACAAATTGTACCTAATAGGTTCAAACAAGCAATTTATATTTCAGTTCAAGGCATACGAGAACCTATAATCCATTACCAGCATGCAATTCACATCAACTGCATCCGCCATGCAGGAGGCATTCTAAACTAAGCATGCAATCAGGTAGTATAATCAACTATCCATATAAAATGTAAACCATCCAACTAGATACTATGAACAATAAATAACCATGGATAGTTAGAAATTCAGTGCAATACCCATATGGACATTTAGGCATGAAATAAATATATGAGAGCATTTTAATTTATATAATCATGAAAGAATATATGCTCCCCCTTAATTATGCGCTAATTCATTTTATGCCTTTCCTTATTTTTCAGGTTCTTTAGGCCAAGTATATTAAGATTTTTAGTGTTATATGCTTGACTTTGGATGAATAGGCTTGGAGGACCAAAAGGTTAAAAAATATATATCTTTAAATAAGCTAAGCCAATATTTGCCTCTTTTCGTATGATTTACAATACATGAGAGGCCTAAGTTCAAATGACTTTTCATTTTAAGGTTCATGCATAGGTTTCTTTGAATTTTTGTTCCATCATATGGATTGAAACCTATATCAATTAAATTAGCCATTTTAACTTAATTTTTGAGGATGAAGCTCTTAAATGATTTTATATAAAGTTTGAGAGCTTGGAAGAAAATTGAATACTCTTAAAGATTAAACGTTTTATTTAAGTTTAATAGAGTATTCAAAAGTGGGACATTGTACAAGATAGGCATTTTAAAGAATATGTCCTAACTTATTTTGGCAAAGAGTATTGTGGAGGATATGAATAACTAGGAACTGATGCTCTTTGGTGATTGGAATGTATCCTTTAGATATGATCATAATTTTAGAGCAAGGATACGACCCAATGAGAAGGATGGATCTTTACCTGATATGATCGTGGTAAGGTAAAGATTTCCTATGGAGGACATAAACCAAAATTAGAGGATTTATAATATAAGCTCAAAGGGAATTTTTGATTTAACAGTGAAACTTGAATCCTTTAGTGATCGCCTCTAATTTTAATTATGGAAGGATATCTTTTAATAAGCACCATAAATATTTGGAGTTGATGATTAATAGTGCTACAAGCCTAGAGTGATGACTAAACATTTTATTAGGCATTTAAGTTCAACAAAGGGTTTAGGATTAAATGATATATAGTGTGAGATGGATTCCCTAAACCACAAGATAGGCAATGGACAAAATGTATGCTTAACTTTTAGATATTCATATTTACGCATGAGTTAAGCAATTTGAAATTTTAATACAAGGCAAAAATATCATGTCCATTTGGAAGTGGATTTTCATTCAAGCAGCCAATAATTTCATATTTCAACCAAGGAGTGTATGCATTAAGTTCAGATTGGTTATATGCTTGGATTTGCAGATTGGCTTGATTTTTCAAAATACTTAGTATGTAAGATTTTAAATAGTTGGTATATACTAAGATTTTACATTTTCAGTCCCGAACCATCTCCTAAGCCTTTAGAAGATACTACCCCCTATGGCTAATCCTAAACGATAAGGAAGAATTATGTGATTATGTAATTCCTGTTTGAGCAAATTCTTCCTTGAATATCAAGGAGTTTTCTTTCTTAACAACCCATATCATTTTTCTACCTTTTATTCTCGATGGGTTAGGACTAGGTGGTACTTTAACTCTCTAGACTTGTTTGGGTTTCACACCTTTTCTTTTAAATGGGCAATCAAATTTTGTGTGCCCCTTCTTTTTACATAGAATGCATATGGTGTCAGTGTATGGACCGAAGGAGGTACTAGCATAATGTTTTGATTCTTTTACAAAGTACCCCATGTATATGTTCTTCTTTTTCTTATTTTCAATTCCATTAAAACCTATACCCTCCTTATCTAAAGTCATCTTTTGTGAGCCAAGCAATTTATCAAAATTTTCTTTGCCTCTAGTGAACGTGTGGATGATCTTAGATTGGTCTTCTATTTTCTTCTCTAGATCTTGAATTTTTGAGTTTTTCATATCTTTGCAAACACTTTGAAGTTTCATAAGTTCTTTTGACATATTGTTTGCTTTATTCTCAAGATCATGGATATGAAGATCCTTTTTATCATCATTAGAAACTTTAGATTTCAAAATAGTCAATTCCTTTTCTAATGATTAATTCTTGCTTTCCAATCTTTTAATTTTCAAATTGTTTTCTCTTTCAGCAAGAATTTTTGAGTCACATTCTTTTTCACATGCCTCATACTTGTTTTTCAAAGCTGTATATCTTTTATTAGCTTTAACAAGTGACTTATGAGTTCTAACATATTCAACTTGCAATTCCTTATAAGTAGGCATGCTTTCACTATCAGTACTATCACATGATTCAGTATCAGATGCATCATTCAATTCATCACATGAATCATAATCATATTTATCTACTAAAGCAGAAGGAACAGAGATAACCTTATTATCTATTAAGGCAACAAAGCACTAGTTACCTCCTTCAAGATTAGAAGGACTTGAGTCACATGGAGAGATCACAATGTTTTGCATGGGTGCTCCATATCTCCTCTCAAGTTCTTCCCATATCTGCTTAGCACTACTACAAGCCATAACCTCACATAAAACATTAGAATCTAAAGCATGCAGTAAGGTATTCATGGCATCAAAATTTACTTGTACTAAGTTCCTATCATGGTCATTCATTTCACACTCAGATTTAGGAACATCAATACACCCAATAGATTTCCTAGGCACACAATCACCCTGGTCAATGACTCTCCAAAATTTCCAATTTAAAGCTTTCACATACACAGTCATTCTAAATTTCCATATAGCATAATCATTACCACAGAATACAGGTGGGTGTGTGACCAATCTACCCTCACATGCAAAGGATGCACTAACTTGAGCCATCATGATCTTTAACTAAATAATGTTTAAATTTAAGTTACGAGGCTCTGATACCAATTGTTAGCTTTGGTGCAATCCCAAGAGGGGGGTGAATTGGGTATTTAAAATTTATCACCTAGGTTAAACCAAATAAGCAGTATTACTTAACCTAGGGTCTGTCTATGCAAATGTAAATCTAATCATTTACAATATAACATATACGTGCAGTAAGTAAATTGCGGAAATGTAAAGAACATGCACGATATGTTATCGGGGTTCGTCCAACTGTGCCTACGTCCCCGCCTCAAGCTCGCAAGCTTGAGGATTCCACTAATAGCTCACTTAAGGGTGGAGCGGCACTGTTTACAACCAGGTCAAATTAACACAGGGCTGACCTCAACCTTAACCAGGTCAATTAGCGGGGCTGACCTCAACCTACACGCCTTAACAGGACGACGCACCTAGCTTTCCTAACCGGGTCTAAGCCAATCCGGGACTATTACAGGGCTAGTCTCCCTCTTCAGGCCCGTGCCTGGAAATACAACCAAAGTGTATAAAATTTGTACACAGAAATATGCTTCTAGAAAAGCAGATGTGTGCACCAATACAGCTCAATCAATGAAGCAAGCACGAATGATATGTAGATATGCTCAGTGCTCTAATGTGTGCTAAACACTCAATCAAGTATGATAATCAATCAATATCTAGAGTGTGTATCTAAGCAAGATTTGAAACACAATATTCGAATATCACAAAATCATATTAGGGTTTCAAATATGCTAAGCAAGATAGATCAAACAAACTCAATATGATATTTCAATTTCTAAAGCACAATGGAGTTGTTTGAAAGATTAGCTTTTCACAAAAGGATTTTTGCACACAAAATCTAGGTTTAGGTATCTTGCAACAACAATGCAAGAACCACAACCCTCAAAGTCTTCCCACATAAGATTTATCAAATGAAATCCGTGGAAGAACTTTAGGCTATACTCTCAAATAAAATCAATCAACCTTTATACCAAAAGAGAGTATTAGCTAGAAAGATTACGCACAATAGCCTTATAGAAATACTCACAATGCTTAGAGAAATAAAGATTGAAGAGTATGTGAGTGTTTGCAAGAAGTTTTTGGCTAATATAGGGTTTTAAGAGTTGAAAGAGTTTTGTCCTAATCAAGTTTGCTAATCCCAACTAATAATGATAAATGAATGGGTATATATAGGCAAGGAGGTATTTTGGACCGTTGGGGACCTATTGGGCATTATTAAGAAAGTTTTAAATCATTTTAAAATAATTAACTCTATTTAAAATATGTTTATCCACGGTAAAAATCAGGGCAACCCGAGAGGTTCGGTCGACCAGAAATGGTTCGGTCGACCAGGACTCAAATGGCTCGGTCGACTAGGGGACTTTTGAACTGAAAGGCTCGGTCGACCGGAGAGGGCGATTTCCCAATTTTCCGAGTTTCGGTCGACCAAGGCATTTTGAACTGCCTGGTTCGGTCAACCAGACCGTTGGAAATTCTCCCGAGTACCTTCCGGTCGACCAGGTAGTTGTAGTTCAAAAGCTCTCGGTCGACCGGATGGTCAACTGTTGACCCAGGAGGGTTTCGGTTGACCAGGGCCTTTTGAACTACAAGTTTCGGTCGATCGGGTAGTTAAAATGTTGACAAAAAGGAGTTTCGGTTGACCGTAGTGAAGGCTCGGTCGACCGGGGCTGAAATCAACGAGTTTCGGTCGACCGTAGTGAAGGCTCGGTCGACCGGTCTCTACTTTTCTACACAGACACTGTTTAGTGTTTCGGCCATAACTTTTCCTATACAACTCCATATTGGATGTTCTTGATACCAATAGAAAGGTAAGAGAAAATACCACAACTTTAATGTTGAACACATTTTAATAAAATGACTTTTGGATTGAGAAAAATGTCCATCAATGAGACGGAATAAACATGAAGGGAGTTTTTCTCTTATGGACACGTTTCAGTGTTTTGGCCATAACTTTTTCTATGTAACTCCAATTTGGACGTTCTTGGTATCAAACTCAAGCTATGATAAAATGCCACAATTTTTATTTTGAACATGATTTGATATGACATCCAATTGAGTAAGAAAATTATTCATTTCTAACATTCGGTCGACTAGCCGGTTGACCGACCCCTTTGAAAATTTTAGTTTTTGCCTTCTTTTAACTTTAAAACCATTTAAAAACCTTTGTATAAGTTAGGCATTTTATGACAAAAGTTTTTCATGTTATTTGGAGGTCCTATGGTCAATCTAAGGTCAATTTGAACATATCTACCTATCATGCATGATGCAAATTATTACAAGCCATATGAGTGTATAGTCAATAATAAAATTACATCCCAGAATGAAGAAACTGAAAAATAAATACAAATGCAGCACAAGATTCTTCATTCATCGGCACGAACACCGCACGCCATCATAATAAGTCTTTTAGTCCTGAAGCGCGCACAAGGTGATCCTGCATGCAGTTCTTAGTACAACCATTAGTACCAAGAGTATTTGTCATTATCAAAATAGGGCGTGACCAATCAGGTCAACACTTATGAAATTATATTTTATATCTATATGACTATGGGTACACATCGGTATATTTTCTCAAATGATGTAATTACTTAAATGAATATGTTATGATATAACTAAACTCATGTGCCACACACTATAAATAATTTATTTTTTCTGTTGACCTTATTGGTCATATCCCATTTTGATTATGACAAATACTCTAATATTTAATGGTTAATGAGTTTGTGTGCAGGACCAATCAGAAGTATCATGTGGTGCACGCATATGGACTTGAAGAAGACAAAGACACTAAAGATTGTTTTGTGTTGTAATTTATATTTATCATTTTGGGTCTGTAATATTTAAGTAAGAATGGTCTGTAATAATTTGTGCATATCATGCATGTAGAACTACAAAGCTCAAAGACCATAGAACGACTCTAGGTCCCTACACATCTCTTGGAAATCAAATGACCATAGAAAGACCTTAGGGAACACCCTTCGACCGACACCGGATTTTTTTGGTGTCTTCAAAAGGACCTAAAAATGACCCTAGGACACTCACTCATGCACGTATATGAATGATCATTTGAAATGGATGTGACTCACTCAAAAAATGAGCAGCTCGGAAGCTATCCCAAGTATAGGAGTTACATCGTGTAATATTAAGCCCAAGGGCTAGATCGTCTCCTCAGGGAATGCATTTTAATCTCAAAATTTACGTTCTTCCAATCGAAATTAAAAAGGTACTGAATTCAGTTTAGATTCGGGATTTTCAAAATTGTGGGGACCTAATTTAACAAATTAAATACACACGCAAATTAAAGTCCTAAAACTAGCACGCACTAAATTAAATAACAATAACGGAAATCCTAGTCTACTTAAGGAAACACTGAAACACGCTTAATTAAAGATGACAACTTTGAATAAGGAATTATAACACGCAGGAATGGAAACTCAATCAAACACACACACGCGCGGAATAAAAATCAAATCTTTAACATGAACTAAAAATTACAAACCAAAATCACAATTTAAATGCAGACTAAAAACTGAACTTTTATTACGAACCAAGAACTCGAAACAAAGTTTAACTATCAATTGACTTAAATGAAAATAAAACACAATAAAAACATAAATAAAAGGAACTAAAGGAATGATAAATAAATAAAAGGAGTTAAATTAAATCCATCCAATCTAATAATAACATTAATTAAAAGAAACATAAATAAATAAATATTAAACTCCACTAAACAAATTAAAATAACTTAACACCCATTCAAACAATCTTTCAAAATTCTAACAAACAACTAAAGGAGAGAAGAAATATATTGTTGCAATTGAAAACAAAAGAAAGAAAAGAAAAGAATAAAGAAGAGAGAGAGAGAGAGAGAGAGAGAGGCAGCCATGGCAACAGATGCAGCTGCTGTGTGTGAGTTTGGAGCTACTGTGTTGCTACTCTGCTGGAGGAGAGCTAGAGCAGGGGAAGCTAGTGCACGGGCTGCTGCTGTGGGTGCTGGTATGGGGTTGCTGCTATGGCAGCAGCAGAGTGCTCGGCTAGTATTGCTGCTGTGCCGTGAAGCTGCTGCCGCTGTAATGGTGTTTGTTGCGGGGAGTTGCAGAGGGAAGAGGAAGCTGAGTGAGAGAGAGGCTGAAAAACAGAGAGTTTAGAGAAAGAAGAAAAGGTGAATGAAAGAAATAACTGAGATGCAGAGAGAAGGAAAGATTGAAAAAGAAGAAGAACAAAAACATGAAAGAAATAAAAGAAAGAAGGGAAAGGAAGAAAAGAAGGGAGAGGGGGAGCCCTCGTGGGCTGCTGTGTGTGGGGAAGAAACAGAGGAATAAAAAGGGGAAATTGGGTGCCCTAGGATCCGTGAAGCCACAACCCGACCCGTTCGAAAAGAGTTGACCCGTATTGTTATATTTTTTCATTTTTTTCATTCTCTGTTCATCGAAAATATGACTCTTCTAGACCCCGTATCTCACAAAACTAAAAACACAAAAGTTGTAGATAATCCTTTCCTCTTTCTCTAAAAATTTGAATCATCTCGATTGGAGTTCAGACGGAAAAGCTATACATGAAATACGAACAGGTGTCGGTTTTGGTTCCCTAGAATTTTCCTGCGACAAAAAATTACCAAAACTTCATAAATAGTGCAATAAAGCTCAAGAATGATAATTTTGGCACTTTATTAAAATATTGGATAATTTTATAAATTTAATTAAAAATATAAACCGTAAAGTTCGGGTTAAGTTGCCCAATTATGTAGTTTTGACGCGTAATCAGGATGATTAAATGCTTAAAATAGGACCGAAATGCACTAAATGTGCACGTTCGATCAACCATACCCATAAGTACAAAATGCCCCTGATCGACCGAACTAGGACCGGGTCAAATGGTTGATCACAGCCCGACCGACCGAACTCACATAGTTCATTTGACCCTAGTCGATCGAACTCCGCAGGAGTCAACTTTATTGACCTCCTGGTCGACCGAGTATAATTTGTATTGCAATGCTCTGGTCAACCGAGTTCCCACTTGTGGGAACTTAATTTTCTGGTCGACTAACCAAGGCAGTTCAAAATGGCCCTCGTCGACCGAACCTCATAAAAAAGGGAAAATCGCCCTTGGACTTACAAGTCCGGTCGACCGAACTCCCAGTTCATTTCATGCTTGGTCAACCGAACCTCAAGAACTTTGGTCAACCGAACTTGCCACGATCGACCGGTGCTCTCGGACTGCCCCTCATTTTTACCGCAGTTAATATTTTTTAAACAAGGTTAATTTATTTAAATAATATTAAAACTTTTTAATTATTCCATTTGTATCCTTAATGGTCATATTTTTGGGGATGTCTATATATACACCCTCATTCGGAATAATAAGTAAGAGATTAGCCAAAATAATTAGCAAAAATCCTCTCAATCTCAAAAACCTATTTTTTCCTATTCCGCTCCATATACTCTCAAACATTCATCCTTTTGATACATTCTATCCTTATGAGAGTGTTATATTATGTTATTGATTATATAATTTGCTTGTACTCCTATTTACTTGTTTTTTTATTTGATATTGATTTTGGGGAGTTAAGCTAAGAGTTATCCCACAGATTTTATTTGATAAATCTTGTGGAAAAACTGATTAGCTTGAGGATCTTCGCATTGCCTTTGCAAGATTCCTTAAAACTTTATTTGCTTTGTGTGTGCAAGATATTTTACAAAGTTAGATTTCAAACAACTTTTACGCTAAATACAAGTTGAGAAAATATTTTTTAGTTCTATTGAATAAATATTGCTAGCATATTTGAAACACTAAGCTGATATTGAGATTTCATATACTTTGCTTTCAAAGATTAGCTTTCTTGAACACTCTTGCGTTTGATTAGATAAAATCATTATATTGAGTGTAGATTGCACACATACACCACTGAGCTTACAGTTCCTACATGTTTGGTGTGAATTGATTATTACTTGTGTATATTGGGTACATATCTACTTTACATGAAAGCACAATCATTGTACCATTTGATTGAGTGAATATTATTATTTCCAAGCATGGCATGAGGGGGCGGTGATCCAGCCTAGTAAGGATTGTGTAGGTTGAGGTCAGTCCTGTGTTAAATGACGTAGTTGTAAAGGTTGAGGTCAGCCCTATGCTAATTGACCTGGTTGTTTAGGTGCCGCTCCACCCGTTAAGTGAGTCTATAGTGTAATCCTTGTGCTTGTTAGCCAAGACGGGGACGTAGGCAATTTGGTCGAACCTCGATAACATTTCTGGGTGTCATCTCTTTTACTACTTTATTGTGCATGCTTGATTAAATTTTTATTGCAGTTTAAATTCCATTGTATATTTGCATTGATTTATTTTACATGCACTAGATTGACCTTAGGCTTGTGTAATACTACTGATTAGTGGATTGACCTAGGGGATAAAATTTTTAAATACCAATTCACCCCCTCTTGGGATTGCACCAAAGCTAACACTGTCTTACTGAGAGCTGTCTTACCCAAATATTTAAATATTTTAGGAAACCGTAATAGACCAGGAAATAGAGCTCTAAGATAGAGGGGAGCTAGTACCCTGATATATAGGGTAAGTGTTTTGTGTTGGAGATGTATTTGTGTAGTCCCCTAGAGTATGTTATGAATTTTTGGGATGTGTATGGATGTATAGAACTCTGGTTATTTTTATTTTGGATGGTTTGTAAATATTGACTTCCGCTATTAGGTTTGTTTGTATGTGATAGTCTAATTACCCGGTACCCTACCTCGGGTCAGGTTATGTTGATATGGTATCAAATTTTGTGACGTGGTAGAGGATTGAATTATTTATGATTTTTTATATTTTTTTTTTTAAAAACTATATGAAAAATCAGGATGTCATATATGCCATGTTATGTACAAGGCCAAACCTAGCATAGGCTGTCAGTGTGGTGAGCAAGTTCTTTATGAATCTAGGTTGACAACATTGGAATGCAGTTAAGTGGATTCTTAGGGACTTGAGGGATACAACCGGATATGAAATCATGTTCATTAGATAATAGAGTGATCCATTAGTTGTAGGGTACGTGGATGTCAACTACGCAGGAAACTTGGATGATAGGAGCTCTACCACAGGGTACGTATTCACCCTTGTGGGAGGACCTATTTGTTGGAGATCTATGATGTAGTTGCTTGTTGCCTTATCTACTGCTGAGTCAAAGTACATGGCAGTGACTAAGGCTGCCAAGGAAGTGCTGTGGCTTACAAAATTGGTCAAGGAGCTGGGTGTCCAGCAAGACGGAGTTCGGTTGCAGTGTGATAGTTAGAGTGTCATCTGCTTGGCAAAGAATCATGTGTATCATGTGAGGGCAAAGAAAAGGGATGTGCAGTTTCACAGGATCAGGGAACTAATTGCTTTAGGTGAACTTCCAGTTAAGAAGGTTCACACGTTTGACAATGCACCTGATATGTTGGCAAAGTTTGTCACAACGGACAAGTTAAAGCATTGGTTGGACTTGATCAACGTCTCTAGGTGCTAGACCAGAGACGGTCCCAATCTATAGTCCTGGGTGGAGCAGCGAGTATGCTTTCGGATTTATCCTAAGTGGGGAATATTTGCCAAGGTGGAGATTGTTGGGGATGTGACTTATATTGAGTGGAATGCATGCACCAAGAAAGCATAGTGAAGTGAAGAACAAGGAAGCTAGTTGTAGTAAAAGTCGACGGTTTCCCTATAATCGCCAACAGATTCAGTTTAGTCAACAGGATTCAACTCTCGGTATAAAACTATAGATGGTTTGGCTGAAGCCGTCAACAGTTTCTTTCGGCACAGGTTATAGAATTTGAATTAGTAGATCAGTAGATTGAGGTTTTTGGAGTATTTTCCTCCAAGGATTGCTACATGAGTGATTTAGATAGGTTCTAAGACATCTATATGCATAAGGGTTCATTTATATATATTTTTGTAACCCTTTATGTAAGCTTGACATTATGATAGTGAAAATTCAGTCGCTGCTCCCATGGACATAAGCACATTGTTGAATCATGTAAATCTTATGTCTTTGATTATTACTTTTGTTGATTCTCTTTGTGATTGATTGCTTATTTCATATATTCATCATTGAGTACTTGCATTGCTTGTTCTGGCATTCGAATCGTGTGTGATTTTCGCTACATATTCACATCAACAATCTACTACTCTATTGAGGAAAAAGATCAAATGGAACCAGACATCAAAGTTCGATACCATGCCTTGGCATTCCCTGTTAAAGTGACAACAAATGCTCAGCACATGATTACATTTGGTGCGCCTTGCAATTGCATCAGCACTCCATAGGTGTCCAAGTAATCAACAGGATTAGACAAGGCATCATATCCTTTTATATTTGGCATTTTAAACTTACTAGATAGGGGAACATCCATTACCTCTTTAGTGAAATGTGGATTTAAGGATATGACTGAGGGCTCCCCGATGGAAGGGTTGCTGCGAGCTTCCTTAATCATTTTCTCCAATTGATCATTTTTTTTTTTAATTTTTCTTCTAATTCGCGTGACCGTTGTTCATAAATGCCCACGCTATTTACATTCTCCAACTTCTTTTTCTGGATCAGAAACCCTATTAGTAACTTCTGGCAGAACTGCAACTTTCCCATTCGAATCGAGTTCTACTCGGTTAGGATGAGGAGCAGATTCCTTATGATCCCTTTTCTGCTGCAGGATCATAGTGAACATGTCCTCTATCCTCTTCTGAAATGTAAGGAATTCACTTCTCATTACGTTTGAATTGTAAACTAGTGCAAAATATATGGATCAGGGGTGATTGGTCATCCATTTCCGAGTTTGATTTCAGATTGTGTGATGTAGCCATGATCAAGGATTGAAAAAAAAAAAAAACCTCTCGAAAGAATCCCCACAGATGGCACCAACTGTTAGTGCCTAAAAATTGAACTTCGTGATTCGTTTCCTGATCACGATCACCTAAAAATAGTCAAGCAAGGATGACTTGGAGAACCCAGAGTGTACTTAGGGAGATCACTCCGATGCCTAAGCGACTAATAAGAGGCCATGAATTGCAACAGTAGAAAGAGTGAGTATGAGTGAGATGCATTACCTCTTCTCCAAGTCCCTATAGTGGTGGGGGTTGACCCTCCATTGATCCGATATTGATAAGCACATTATTGCGCTTATAGGGGTTATAAAGTTTTATAGGCATTTATATGAGGGTTTTTATTGTAGTCTTATAACGGTTCCCTCTCATAATGTATATGCATTAAAGTTTTCATGTCAGTTATGTAGAGGTGTTTTTATGGTGGATTCATAACTCTTTTTCTCTTTTTTTCCTTTATGAGTATTAATTTTAGGTATATATGAATGCATGACCAATTTGTCACATATCTAACATTAAGGAAATATGCACACGAACACGTGGAGGGGGAGGTTTCTGTATTATTTCTCTTTTTTTATGTTGTATAGAAAAAATTTGTCCGAATGCTCATGCTAATAGAGAAAATATTAAATACATCAAGTATATAAATCTAAATCTACATAATTTTACTACTTTATTTTATTGTGAAGTTTGAACCCGGCCAACTATGTCAACCTCGTGGCTGAGAAATTTTAAAATAACTGCGGTGTGTAAGCAAGTTGGAGCGTTGGACACACTGCATGAACCCTTCTTATTTAATAGATCATTTTTGCTCCTTTTGGTCCTTACGGCAGGTACCAACTACATTGCATTCTACCCCTTCAACCTTATGACTGAGAAATTTTCAAACGACTGCAGCGCGTAAGCAACTTGGAATGTTGGGCACACTGCATGAACCCTTCCTATTTAATAAATGATATTTGCTCCTTTTGGTCCTTACGGCAGGTGCAGGCCAATCTATTGAGATTAATTGGGTTTGAATTATTGGCTACCATGAATCTTCGGATTAATCTGTCGGGTCAATCAACTACTGAGATTAATTGGGTTTGAATTATTATAAGAATACAACGAAGCTACGGACACATAATAATATATTAAAATTCTTTGTTCTCTTTACTTTGAAATTTAGATAAATAGGTGAAAGTGTATTGGGAGAGGCCCCAGTTCTTTCCATTATCTGCGATTTTGAGTTGCTTCTAAATGCACATATTCTTCGGATTAATCTGTCAGGTCAATCAGCAATTGAGATTAATTGGGTTTGATTCGTTTGATGAAGACCAAGCAGGGCCGCCTCTTCATAATATGGGGCCCTAGGCGAATGATTTGAGATGACACTAATTTATTTTTTTTTTCTTCGTTTTTCATATCTGAATTCATATTTTTTCGTTGACATAATTAAATTTTAAAATTAACACTAACTATAAATTTACAAATTATGTAAACAAATAAAAATAAATTTAATAAGTCTATAAAAATAATAGATTAAGACAATATAACCTGATTATTATTATTATTATTATTATAAATCGATCGGCGAGCGAAACTTTAGAGATATCGGATTTTTGTCGAATATAACGCTCTAACCTTAAAGCTTTCAAAATCTAAGAAAAAATAGAAAAAAAAAAAAAATTTTCAGAGTGAAAATAATAGAAAAATAATATACAAACATTGAAATCAAAATTAGAGTTGATGAAAATTACAGAAAATCGGAGGTCCGAAAATGATGGACACAAGAGTCGGAGCAAAAATCATAGAGATACCAAGAGATGAGAGTGAGAGAGTTTGAGAGATGAAAACAAATTTTTAGAGAGACTAAGAGAGAGAGATGAGAGTAATAGATAATTAGAAATATAATAAAATTGTTAGTTAGGAAGTCAATAAGACTTTAAAAAAAAAGAATTAAATTATATTTATTTCACATTTTAAAATATAATTTCATTTATTTGTTAGTTGAGAAGTTAATTATGGGAATAGAGCATAATAAATAATGTTAACATTATTTAATTAAAAAAATTTATTTAATAAATTGAGACCACTGCGAGAATAAGAGAATGAATCAAGAAAAAATACGTGTCATGCAAATCTCGCTGTACCAACTAGTGGGACTGGATTTTTTCAAGGAAATCTCGTTGATAAATATTGGTTGTATGTGTGTAAGTATAAGAAATGAAAACATAACTTATGAAATTATATTTTATATCTATATGATTATGGGTACACATCGATATATTTTCTCAAATGATGTAATTACTTAAATGAATATATTATGATATAACTAAACTCATGTGCCACACACTGTAAATAATTTATTCTTTCTGTTGACCTTATTGGTCATATCCCATTTTGATTATGACAATACTCTGATATTTAATGGTTAATGAGTTTGTATGCAGGACCAATCGCAAGTATCATATAGTGCACGCACATGGACTTGAAGAAGACAAAGACCCTAAAGATTGTTTTGTGTTGTAATTTATATTTATCATTTTGGGTCTGTAATATTTAAGTAAGAATGATCTGTAATAATTGGTGCATATCATGCATAAGGAACTACAAAGCTCAAAGACCATAGAATGACTCTAGGTCCCTACACATCTCCTGGAAATCAAATGACCATAAAAAGATCTTAGGGAACACCCTTCGACCGACACCGGATTTTTTTGGTGCCTTCAAAAGGACCTAAAAATGACCATAGAACACTCACTCATACACGTATATGAATGATCATTTGAAATGGATGATTGAATGCTTAAAATAGGACCAAAATGCACTAAATGTGCACATTTGGTTGACCGTACCCCAAGTACAAAATGCCCCCGATCAACCGAACTAGGACCGGGTTAAATGGTTTACCACAGCCTGATCGATCGAACTCATGTAGTTCATTTGACTCTGGTCGACCGAACTCCCTAGGAGTCAACTTTATTGACCTTCTGGTCGATCGAGTATAATTTGTATTGCAACGCCCTGTCAACCGAGTTCCCATGTGTGGGAACTCAACTGTCTGGTCGATCGACCAAGGCAATTCAAAATGGTCACGGTCGACCGAACCTCATAAAAATGGAAAATCGCCCTTGGACTTACAAGTCCAGTCGATCGAACTCCCAATTCATTTCATGCCTAGTCGACCGAACCTCAAAAACTTTGGTTAACCGAACTTGCCACGATCGATTGGTGCTCTCGGGTTACCCCTCGTTTTTACCGCAGTTAATATTTTTTAAACAGGATTAATTTATTTAAATAATATTAAAACTTTTATAATTATTCCATTTGTATCCTTAACGGTCATATTTTTGGGGATGTCTATATATACCCCCTAATTTGGAATAATTAGTAAGAGATTAGCCAAAATAGTTAGCAAAAATCCTCTCAATCTCAAAAACCTATTTTTGCCTATTCCACTCTATATACTCTCAAACATTCATCCTTTTGATACATCCTATCCTTGTGAGAGTGTTATATTGTGTTATTGATTATATAATTTGCTCATACTCCCATGTGCTTGTTTGTTTATTTGATATTGATTTTGGGGAGTTAAGCAAAGAGTTATCCCACATATTTTACTTGATAAATCTTGTGCTAGGAAAAACTCATTAGCTTGAGGATCTTAGCATTGTCTTTGTAAGATTCCTTAAAGCTTTATTTGCTTTGTGTGTGCAAAATATTTTACAAAGTTAGATTTTAATCAACTCTTGCGCTAAATACAAGTTGAGAAAATATTTTTAAGTTTGATTGAATAAATATTGCTAGCATCTTTGAAATACTAAGCTGATATTGAGATTTCATATACTTTGCTTTCAAAGATTAGCTTGCTTGAATACTCTTGTGTTTGATTAGATAAAATAATTATATTGAGTGTAGATCGCACACACACACCAATGAGCTTACAATTCCTACATGTTTGGTGTGAATTGATTATTACTTGCACATATTGGGTACATATATGCTTTACATGAAAGCACAATCATTGTATCATTTGATTGAGTGAATATTGTTATTTCCAGGAGTGGCCTGAGGGGGCGGTAATCCATTCCGGTAAGGATTATGTAGGTTGAGGTCAGCCCTGTGTTAAATGACTTAGTTGTAAAGGTTGAGGTCAGCCCTATACTAATTGACTTGGTTGTTTAGGTGCCGCTCCACCCATTAAGTGAGCCTATAATGTAATCCTTGTACTTGTTGACCAAGGCAGGGACGTAGGCAATTTGGTCGAACCTCGATAACATTTCTAGGTGTCATCTCCTTTACTACTTTATTGTGCATGCTTGATTAAATTTCTATTGCATTTTAAATTCCATTGTATATTTGCATTAATTTATTTTACATGCACTAGATTGACCTTAGGCTTGTGTAATACTGTTGATTAGTGGATTGACCTAGGCGATAAAATTTTTAAATACTAATTCACCCCCTATTGGGATTGTACCAAAGCTAACACTGTCTTACTGAGAGTTGTCTCCCCCAAATATTTAAATATTTCAGGAAACCGTAATAGATCAGGAAATAAAGCACTGAGATAGAGGGGAGCTAGTACCCTGATATATAGGGTAAGTGTTTTGTGTTGGGAATGTATTTGTGTAGTCCCCTAGAGTATGTTATGGCTTTTTAGGATGTGTATGGATGTATAGAACTCTGGTTATTTTTATTATGGATGGTTTGTAAATATTGACTTCCACTATTAAGTTTGTTTGTATGTGATAGTCTAATTACCCGGTACCCTACCTCGGGTCAGGTTATGTTGATATGGTATCAAAGTTTGTGATATGGCAGAGGATTGAATTATTTATGATTTTTTATATATTTTTTTTAAAATTGTACGAAAAATCAGGACATCACATATGCCATGCTATGTACAAGGCCAAACCTAGCATAGGCTGTCAGCGTGGTAAGCAAGTTCTTTTTAAATCTAGGTCGACAGCATTAGGATGCAGTTAAGTGGATTCTCAGGGACTTGAGGGGTACAATCGAATATTAAATCATGTTCATTAGATAATAGAGTGATCCATCAGTGGTAGGCTACATGGATGTCGACTATGCAGGAAACTTGGATGATAGGAGCTCTACCACAGGGTACGTATTCACCTTTGTGGGAAGATCTATTTGTTGGAGGTCTATGATGTAGTTGCTCGTTGCCTTATCTACTACTGAGTCAGAGTACATGGCAGTGACTGAGGCTACCAAGGAAGTGTTGTGGCTTACAGGATTGGTCAAGGAGCTGGGTGTCCAACAAGGCAGAGTTTGGTTGCAGTGTGATAGTTAGAGTGTCATCTTCTTGGCAAAGAATCATGTGTATCATGCGAGGGAAAAGCAAATGGATGTGCGGTTTCATAGGATCAGGGAACTGATTGCTTCAGGTGAACTTCCAGTTAAGAAGGTTCACAGGTTTGACAATGCACCTGATATGTTGGAAAAGCTTGTCACAACGGACAAGTTCAAGCATTGTTCGGACTTGATCAACATCTCTAGTTGCTAGACCGGAGACGGTCCCAATCTACGGTCCTGGGTAGAGCAATGAGTATGCTTTCGGATTTATCCTAAGTGGTGAATATTCGCCAAGGTGGGGATTGTTGGGGATGTGGCCTATATTGAGTGGAATGCATGCATCGGGAAAGCATAGTGAAGTGAAGAACAAGGAAGCTGGTTGTAGTAACATTCGATGGTTTTCCTATAATCGTCAACGAATTCAGTTTAGTCAATAGGATTCAACTCTCGGTATAAAATTGTCAATGGTTTGGCTAAAACGGTAAATGGTTTCTTTGGGCGCAGATTATAGAATTTGAATCAAGAGATCAGTAGATTAAGGTTTTTGGAGTATTTTCCTCCAAGGATTGCTACATAAGTGATTTAGATAGGTTCTAAGACTTCTGTACGCATAAAGGTTCGTTCATATACGTTATTTTGTAACCCTTTATATAAGCTTGACATTATGATAGTGAAAATTCAATCGCTACTCCCGTGGACGTAAGCACATTGTTGAACCACGTAAATCTTATGTCTTTGATTATTGCTTTTATTGATTCTCTTTGTGATTGATTGCTTATTTCATATATTCATCATTGAGTGCTTGCATTGCTTGTTCCGGCATTCGAATCATATGTGATTTTCGCTACACATTCACATCAACAATCTACTGCTCTATTGAGGAAAAAGATCAAATAAAACAAAACTTCAAAGTTCGATACCATGTCTTGGTATTCCCTGTTAAAGTGACAACAAATGCTCAGCACATGATTACATCTGATGCGCCTTGCAATAGCATCAACACTCCATAAGTGTCCAAGTAATCAACAGGATTAGACAAGGCATCATATCCTTTTATATTTGGTATTTTAAACTTGCTAGATAGGGGAACATCCATTACCTCTTTAGTGAAATGTGGATTTAAGGATATGACTGAGGACTCCCCGATGGAAGGGTTGCTGCAAGCTTCCTTAATCATTTTCTCCAATTGATCATTTTTTTTTTTTAATTTTTCTTCTAATTCGTGTGACCGTTGTTCATAAATGCCCACGCTATTTACATTCTCCAACTTCTTTTTCTGGATCAGAAGCCCTATTAGCAACTTCTAGCAAAACTGCAACTTTCCCATTCGAATTGAGTTCTACTCGGTTAGGATGAGGAGCAGATTCCTTATGATCCCTTTTCTGCTGCAGGATCATAGTGAACATGTCCTCCATCCTTTTCTGAAATGTAAGAAATTCACTTCTCATTACGTTGGAATTGTCAACTATTGCAAAATGTATGGATCGGGGGTGATTGGTCATCCATTTCCGGTTTTCATTTCAGATTGTGTGATGTAGCCATGATCAAGGATATGAAAAAAAAAAAAAAAAAACCTCTTGAAAGAATCCCCACAGACGGCACCAACTGTTAGTACCTAAAAATTGAACTTCGTGATTCGTTTCCTAATCACGATCACCTGAAAATAGTCAAGCAAGGATGACTTGGAGGACCCGAGATGTACTTAGGGAGATCACTCCGATGCCTAAGGGACTAATGAGAGGCCATGAATTGCAACAGTAGAAAGAGTGAGTATGAGTGAGATGCATTACCTCTTCTCCAAGTCCCTATAGTGGTGGGGGTTGACTCTCCATTGATCCGACATTGATAAGCACATTATTGCACTTATGGTGGTTATAAAGTTTTATAGGCATTTGTATGAGGGTTTTTATTGTAGTCTTATAACGGTTCCCTCTCGTAAATGTATATGCATTAAAGTTTTCATGCCAGTTATGTAGAGGTGTTTTTATGGTGGATTCATAACTCTTTTTCTCTTTTTTTCCTTTATAAGTATTAATTTTAGGTATATAAGATATTAATGAATGTATGGCCAATTTGTCACATATCTAATATTAAGGAAACATGCACACGAACACGTGGAGGGGGAGGTTTCTGTATAATTTCTCTTTTTTTTATGTTGTAAATGCAAAATACGTTGGAATGCTCATGCTAATAGAGAAAGTATTAAATACGTCAAGCATATAAATCTAAATCTACATAATTTTACTACATAAAAGTATTTAAGTCAAATTAGAAACTAATAATTATTTTTTTGTACATATGGTGAAATCATATCGATTTCCGTATATGCATATTACCCGCCCAATTATGTCTACCCCTTCAACCTTGTGACTGAGAAATTTTAAAATAACTGCGGTGTGCAAGCAAGTTGGAGTGTTGGACACACTGCATGAACCCTTCTTATTTAATAAATCATATTTGCTCCTTTTGGTCCTTACGGCAGGTGCCAACTACCTTGTATTCTACCCCTTCAACCTTGTGACTGAGAAATTGTCAAATAACTGCAGCGGGTAAGCAAGTTGGAGTGTTGGGCACACTGCATGAAATGAAGCTTCGGATTAATCTGTCAGGTCAATCAACTGCTGAGATTAATTGGGTTTGAATTATTGGCTACCAAGATTCAGATTAATCTGTCGGGCAATCAACGACTGAGATTAATTGGGTTTGCATTATTGGCTCTTCGGATTAATCTGCCCGGGTCAATCAACTACTGAGATTAATTGTGTTTGAATTATTATAAGAATACAACGAAGCTGCGGACACATACTTAATAATATATTAAAATTCTTTTTTCTCTTTACTTTGAAATTAAGATAAATAGGTGAAAGTGTTTTGGGAGAGGCCCCAGTTCTTTCCATTATCTGCGATTTTGAGTTGCTTCTAAATGCACATATTCTTCGGATTAATCTGTCAGGTCAATCAGCAATTGAGATTAATTGGGTTTGATTCGTTTGATGAAGACCAAGAGCAGACCCACGAGTTCAACGTTTCCGCTTTTTAATTAATACGTAATGCTTTAATTAGCACATACTTAATTGATTAATTAATTACATGCATGCCTCACACTTATCTGTTTAGAATAATTATTCCCAAGAATAACATGAAATGCATGGAGAAATTTAAAAATAAATATGATAGTTGTTCATTATTTATTTTTGACTATCCTACACAAAATGTGAATTAAATGTTGAAAAAAATAATTTAAAGAATGTTAATAAAATTAATGAAAATACAAATATTTATCATAAATTGAGTCGTGGATGAATTAACCTTGTTCCTAATTTTTGTTCTCATAATTTTTGACTGTGATACCTAATTTAATTTAGGAATATCATGAACTCAGACGAAAAATTAAAATTAGTGTAGGAATTAATAATTTTAAAAAGCGCCCATACAAATCTTGTGTTGTTCCATCCAACACGTAATAAGTAGAAATAAATATTGTCCTAATAAAATTTAATAACATTTATTTTTTATTGTCGTAAGGTCCCGAAAAAGGGTCTAAAATAGTAAGGAATAATAATATTGAAAATTTGATACAGTCGCCACTAACCTGTTATTTACCTTGGTACGGTTAGATGACCTAATTACAACTCTCAGTAATGGGTCTCTAGACTATTCTTAGGCCAAGGCTCTAGTAGTACTCTTAGTCTACTTTCATCAAAATTGGGATCGAAAGTTCAATTCTGCGAGGGGAAGATATCAGGACCCCCTACACACCCATTCTACGAACGGTACCTAATTAATCATGAATTATCTCTATATTAAATTTAATGGTCTTTAATTAATCCCTTTATAACAAATAATTAAATAAATAAATAAATAAAATAAATAAATAAATAAATAATTAATTAAAAGAAAAATTAAAATCAAAATACGATTATGAATGTATAATAAGACCTTCAAATAAGGAGATTTTGTTAGATAAACTCTCTCAAAACAGATATAGGTGAGGTTTGAAATAACTTTTTACCCTTTGTTAAATCATCAAGGCGTACACACACACACACACACACACATAAATTAAGTAAAATCATCAAATTTTAAGCAAAAAAAATGTTTAAAACATTCTCAGATTTTCAAAAAATTTTGGATTTTTAAAAAAAAAAAATTTAACTTTTTTCTAAAATTTTATGAAAATTTTAAAGGTTTTTCCTCACTTTTGATATTTTATTTTTCCACTTAAAAAAAATTGAGCCAAAATAACTCAAATAATTTTTTCTTATTTTTTTTAAATTTTATTATTATTTTTTTCAATTTTCAAAAATTAAAAAATTAAAAATAAAATAAATAAACATAAACCAGAGGTTTGAAAAAATAGATTAGCTCAATCGGTTTGAACTGGGTTCAACCGGTTGAGTTTAGTGGGCCACGTGTCACCCACGTGGCAGCTTTATTTATTTCTCATTTAAAAAAAAATTAATATAGCAGGAGCAGAGTGACGTCAGCATGATGTTGACGTAACTCGTCATATTTATTTCTCATTTAAAAAAAAATTAATATAGCAGGAGCAGAGTGACGTCAGCATGATGTTGACGTAACTCGTCATGTAGCATCCTTGGTTTTTTTTTTCTTCTTTTCTTCGAGGATAAGCTTCTTGCTCATTTCATTTTTTCTTCTTTTGTTTTTCCTCATTTTCTTAACAACCAAACAGGGTTCGGGTCACTTTGATCCAAGGTAAACGTTGGGGTTAAGGGCTAGGCTTTAGTTAGTGGACATGGAGTTCCAGTCGGCCCATTAAATGGTTTTGGGCCTTAAACCTTATTGGGTCAGACCCAGCTTAGCTTGGATATTGGGTTCGCTATCATGGGCCATTGGACAACAGATCCACGTCTAAATTGGACCTACATCTTGAGATTCAGATCATGGGTTCTAGGTCAATGGATCAGATCAACAGGTCAATTGCCAAAAAAAAAAAAAAATGCATTTTCTATTTTTTTAAAGAATTTTTATGAAAACAAAACAAAATGAAAAAAAAATTCCAAACCAACCTCTGGTGTTCAACTCCTTTAGTCTTCTTGCTCTCCTTTGATTCTATCTGCAAAACCCCAAATTCTAACTCCAAAAACCTTTGAATTTTGCAGCTCAATTCTCCAACAATTTCTTCAAGTTTTGAATTCTCTCTCAATCAAAACTTTTCTTATTTTCTTATTGTCCGAATGATCTTCTCTTTATAATTCTGTGTGTGAATGTCACTGTGTGTCCTTCTATTTATTAGAAGTCTCCATTTATAGGTTTAAAGGATTAATTTGAATTGAATTTGATTGATCAGTTAATTTTGGATTGTTCAATCAAATTTTAAAACAAATTGTCAATTTTATCAATCAAGATTCAATTTAAATTAACTTCCCAATTAGCATTTTTGCTGATTTTGGCATACTTCAAACATGTTTAATTTGTTGATTTTTCCCTTCTTTGCAGGTATAAATTGAAGACCGAAGATTGCAGACCCATCTTTTTTTTTTTTTCCTATTTTTTCTATTTGTTTATTTGATGTACAATTTATTTCCTTGTTTTTTTTTTATTTATATATTTCCTTTTTTGTATTTTTTTATGAAAGAACAAAAAAAATGTTATTCACTTTTTTCAAAATTTTGTTATAAAAACCCCAAACAAACTGAAGTGCCTACCTACTATTACATATTATGAATTCATAAAAAAAAATTGACACTATTACTTTTTACATATTAACTTTTTTTTTTTCTAAATTATTATGTTCTAATAATATTTTTTATTTCATTTACATTATGATGTATTACTATTTTTATAACATTTACATTTTATTTTATTCTATTTTTTAAAATAATTTATTTTTATTCAAAATAATTAAACTTTTTTTTTTATATTCCCACAAATTTTAAGTTTGAATTTGTATTGTATTTGATAGCATAAAACTTTATTGAAATTTAAGATTCAAAATTCAAAACGCAATCTTTGAGATTTCGTGTATAAAGAAAACGTGAATAGAAGAAATGTGATAGAAAATTAGCCACGTACTCACAAGCAAGAAAAGACTTTTCGTTTAGACAGCGTCCGTCACCGGTCACTGGATGTCACAATCACAAACTATTCGACGCTGACGCTAGCCACCCTGACTTGAAAATTTGAATTTGGGGCCAAAGCGCAAAATAGAACGCCGTGTATTATTGGCAAGTCGTGTGCAGACTTCATTTTGACCGGAGGTTTGAAGAGACCAATTGTACACAGCCAGGCATCACACCACTCTTTACTAAGGAAGAGTTGGGAGGGTGGAGAAAAGGACACCCTCTGGCCTCTTGTGGTACCCAATTTCCAATTCATGTCTAGCTTGTTCAGTATTAATTGGGCTTCTTTTTTTTTTTTTCTTGATGGGCTTTTTTTTTTTTTTTCATTAATTAAGGTCATTTTCAAACATTTTATTATCTAATTATTATAATCGACAATCCTAAGTTTAAATTAGTTTTCTTCATAAATTGAAGTGATTTATATCTTACTTTAGACGTAAGGATTGAGATTTCTAGTTTAAAATACTTCATTTTGTAAACGTGATTGTTTTATCTATTTTGTAAGTCATATGGTTAAGATTCTTAGATTGAAAGTAATTTTTTTTTCCCTTGCAAATCAAAGTGATTTATATCTTACTTCAGACATAGGCACTGAGATTTTCTATTTTGAACAAATCTTAATTGGTTTGTCTATATTATAAGTCATTGAGCTAAAATTCTTAGGTCCAAAGTAGTTTTCTTTCTTATAATTCGAAATGATTTACATCCTACTTAGACATGGGTTGAGATTCCTTAATCTAAAATATTTCTCCTCACAAATTGGATTGGTTTGTAATTTTAGAAGTCATAAGATTAAGATTCTTTGGTTCAAAGTAGTTTTCTTTCTTGCAAATTAAACTAATTTACTTCCCATTTCATACATAGGGGCTAAGATTCACTAGTCCAAGTATTTCTCTTAACAAACCTTGATTAGTTTATCTGCTTTGAAAGTAATTATGGTTGAAATTCCAAGGTTCAAAGTAGTTTCTCTCCTACTAAATCAAATTGGTTCGCATCCTACTTTAGACATGGGGATTAAGATTCCCTCATTCAAAGCAGTTCTTCTCACAAACCTTAATTATTTTGTCTACTTTACGAATCATAGGACTGATATTTTTAGATTCAAATAAGTTCTCTTTCTTGGTAATTGGAGTGGTTTATATCATACTTTAGACATAGGGGCTAATATTCCCTATTGCAAAAGTAATTCTTCTCACAAACTTCAATTGAATTGTCTACTTGAGAAGTCATAGGATTGAGATTCCAAGGTTCAAAATTAATTTTCTTCTCTATAAATCAATATGATTTGCATCCAATTTTAGAGATAGAGGCTGAGATTCTCTAATCTAAAATTATTTCTTTCACGACTTTCATAGGTTTGAATATCTTTTTAAATCTAGAGTAGTTTCTTTTTTTGGGGCTTATCTTTATCTTAGCCTAGTTTATTCATTTTGCTTAGTCTTGTATAGAAATAAAAAGGAAAAAAAAAAAACAACAAACACATGACAAAATCAAGCACAAGTTTATTTTTTTTTATTTTTTTATTTTTTATTTTTATTTTTATTTTTAAATTCCCAATCCAAAAACAAGATTTTTGTATTTACATATTTGCTACTCTAGAATGCAAGAAAAAACATTTCTTACATCTTAAATAATAAACATATAAAGAGAGGTAACTATAGACAAACCATTTTGTCTAGGCCAAATGAGAAAATATATCTATTTATTAGAAAACATCTTATGTTTTACGAACCAATACCCATAAAAATAGTAAAAATAGGAGTCCATATAGTCCATTCATATAAGCAGTTTGAATTTGAATTACGTTTGAATTTTTTTTTTTTTAAAATACAATAGTGTAGACCTCTTATTTTGTTCGATCATTGTATAACAAAACTTTTTGTTTGTTTTAGTCTAGAAAATCTTGAGTTTTCAAATTTGTTTTCTTTTAAATTGTCATTTAGTTCTTTTTAGGGTTATAAATCATTGTTGACACAAAATTTGTCCAGGTGTGTTAGCCTTGGTGGCTACATCATCATTGTTTTACGTGTTTTGATGATATTAACCTATATATTATTCCTAGTGTTTTCCTATCTTTACAGATCATGTTTAGTACAGGTACTTGTACATGAAGTATTGGATCAAAGGCAAAGATCGAACCGAGTTGACATGCAAATAGGAAGATCAAAAGAACACGTACTCGGAAAGACCCAAACACAACCGGAAAATTAATTGTTAATTTATATGTAATAAGGGTTGTGCGATTTAGGAACATTTTGTAACTCTTGCAGGTGTGTTTCTTGCTTGATTTTTGAGTAAGAGTTGAGTCAATGCATGCATATTAGGACACTTGAGTTTATAGGATTGCGCTAAAAGTCTTAAACTCAATTCATAGTTTTCAAAGTTAAAATCAAAGAGTTTCTTAAAAGAATCTTAAACTCAAATCTGTTTTTCAAAGAGAAAAATTTTCAACATCTTGTTATTTTGAACATGTTCATACTTAGTCCTGATTTTATCTAAATGAGTCTTATGTCCAAAAGCTTCAAGAAGTCAAACATATTTTCATTAAAGGACATATTGACACATATAAGATATCAAAATGAGCTTTCAAATGTGTTTTATCAAATAAGATATCTTATATTCAAGGGAAAATTTATTTGGACAAGTATTAAACTTTATTAGACTTAATATATTTTATATACTTTTGTCCAAGAATGTTTAAGTCATTAAAAGGCTTTTTGATAAGGAAAACAGTGCAATCGTAGACTAACGTAGTGCAACCTCAAGTCCTAAACAGCTTTCGGTATATGGAGCATAAATTTTACTAGAAAAGTCCAAAAAAGACGATCTTGGTGTCCCTAGAAAGTTAAGAAAAACTCCCACAACTTTCATGTTAACGACTTTCTCAAATTCAGGGTACTCGTTGACAAGAACAGGTGATTCGTCGACGAGTGACTAGTTGGCACTAGTTAACGAGTAAAACCGGTAACTAACGCAAGTTTCCTGCCTAGGTGACTGGTCAAAGAGTGCAGGGGACTCGTCGACAAGTGGTCTCGTGTCCAGCGCAATAATGGCTAGAAAACGGCTAGTTTCTCATGGGAATTGCTCCCAACGGCTAGTTAACGGCTAGTAGGGGTTTTTGGCTATAAATACAAGTCTATAGACTTGTTTGGCATGGTTTTTGTGATTTATATAAGCATTTAGTGAAAAATCTCTTTGATTACAAAACTTATGCACTTTGCATTTAGTTCATTCATTCAAAAGTGCTCAAACTCTCTTTGTTCTCCAATCTTGTTTGATACAATCCTTGAGAGAGTATGTAAGGTTTGGTTTGTAGTTTATATCAGCTCATTTGTGGAGCATCCTTTGTATTTTCATCATCTTGTAAGGTTCCTTGTGAACCATTTGTTGGAAGGTTCTTTGTGAACCGTTTTGATGAGGGTTCTTTGTGAGCCAAAAGCTCTTTGAGAGCGTGTAGGGATTTGTTTCCGAAAGTAGGGCTGTGTACCCAAGTTATAAGGCTTATTTCGTTAGGGAATGAGCGTTTATAGTGGATTGTGAAATCCTTAACTTGGTACTAAGGCGTGGATGTAGGCTTGGTGTCAAACCACGTTAAAACCTAGTGTTAAGCTTTTCTCTCCCTATTCTTTATTTTACTATTTGTCTTGTGCATGATTTATATTTTGTACATTGTGATATAATTGCTTGTCATCTTACCAAGACTATTGTTTTGTAGAGAGAATTTTTAATACGCGAAAAGAGCCATTCCCCCCCCCCCCCCCAATCTCTGACTCTACATTGTATATCGGCTGCGGGACACACATATATACTCCATGGGCTACAACGACTAACAATCCGAGTGTCAATTCACGAAAAATACGAGACATGCTCAGATCCATATATATATATATATATATATATATATATATATTCTCTATTCAAAAATTCATAAATAATATACATTCAAAAATCTAAAAAATTGGTAAAATTGAAAATCCAAGAAAAAAAAACATTGAAAAATAAAAAATCCAAAAAAAGTATTGAAATCCATTTTCATCCAAATTCTGAAAAGGGGCCCAACCGGGCTTTTGTTTTGCAAATGGGATTCAATTGAATTTTGAGTTCGAAAATCTAGCCTAGGGCCTATTTTTTTGTGGCCCATTTAATCTCCTAATCTTGCCGAACTCACCCCTAACCACACCCCCAATTTTTCCCAAAATCCCACCGGCAATGCTTGATGTCAGCTGCATTTCTCCCTTCATCCTTCCATCCATTTTACGCGTAATTAGATGCGCCCACCGACGACATGGGAGGAACCTTGTCCCTCAATGTTTATATATATATATATATATAAATTGGTCGTTTATTTATTAATATCAGAAAAGATCTATTTTCAATAAATATATATTTTAAAAATTAGACGTACGAACAAGTGAAAAAAAAGTTCCTATAAAATTTTCCGTTAAATAGTACTAGCCATCCACCACTAATTAATTATAATATATTTTAAAAAGTAATGACTAGTAATGAGGAGAAAAGGGTGGGAATGCGGGATGCAGGTAGGCCTGGCAAAACGGGTCATGACCCGTCGGGTCACCCGGATCCGCCTGTTTAAAACGGGTTCAGGTTTAAAGAAATTAACCTGTTTAATATTTGGGCGGGTCACGGGTTAACCCGTTTATAAATGGGTTCTCCGGGTTTGGGCGGGTGACCCGGCGGGTGACCCGTTATTTTGGATCACCGCACATGCCTTCAAGCTTCGCCGCTTCAACAGTTCTCAGAGTCTCAGACTCTTAGTCAACACAAAAAAACCCTAAGGGGCAAGGGCTCTAACCCGCGCCGTGGCTCTCAAGCTCTCAGCCACTCCTCATCTCTGACCTCTTAAGTCTCAACTCTCTCAAATCTCATTCTCAATCCTCGATTCCTCGCCTTTCCTGACTCCTAACTCTCCTCTCCTCTCCTCTCCTCTAAACCTGGTGCGCTGCAACGTGTCGAACGGCCCCGACCTATCCTCTCCTGAGTCTCCTCTCCTCTCCTCTAGATCTAGTGCACTGCAACGTGCCGGTGTCGGACCTGTCCTCTCGTCTCCTCTCCTCTCCTCTGGTGCGCTAGCGCTGCTACTTCATGGGCCTGCCGATGCTGTGAGCCCGCGAACGATCCACTCCACCCCTTGAGTGGCTCGAGTCGTCGTCTCCTCAGGCTCCACGGACCATAGCGACTGTCGTCGTCGTCGTCTCCCCCAGCTCCACAGACGGACATACCACTTGACTTCTTGTGTTTTTTTTTTTTTTTACATTTTTTTAAAAACGTATTCATTAAAGGGATGTATTATTTTTTTACATTTTATGTTCTTTTATTTAGAAATTAAAAAATATAATGCAGTATTTTTTTAAAAAAAATGTCATTTTATATCAAATTTTTTTAAAAAATAAAATTAGTAAATTATATTTTTTTAGACGGGTGACCCGTTATAAACGGGCGGGTTAGGGTTGGCATGTGTGTAATTCGTTTAACATCGACCCGTTTATGACCCGGCCCGTTTATGACCCGGCCCATTGGTGACCTGCCCAAACCCGGCCCGCCCGCCCGTTTTGCCATGCCTAGATGCAGGCAAAAGTTGCACATCCCATATACGTTGTCTACTAAAATTCTGCCATTGAAATAATGCATTCACCAAATAAAGGTAAACGTGTTAAATAGATATAATGATTTTAATTAATATCTCTTTAATATGTCAAAAAAACAGCTGTAGATTTTTTAATTTCAATTATAAGAAGGGATCTGTAATCTAAACAAGGCATAGGAATTCTAAAATCATGTCAAAAAATTGACCAATTAACTTAAATTGTGTGCGCGTGAGTGGGCATGCGCGTGGGGTTAAATTTAGAGGAAACTTTAGATTAATCAGGTATCATCTACCAAACAAGTGTATAGTGGTGCTAGCACCTTCTCTTTGCATCACAATACTCTTGAATCTTATATGATAATGCAAACTATTGGCTCTCGATTTACTTTTGTTTAAAGACCAATGAACTAGTAGTATATCAAATAGGTGTTTTAACATCACTTAAGTAAAAATTTGGTTAGTAACAACCCCATTGGTCTATATGTTGGACCTATTTCTTACCCTCATGTATAAATCTCCTTATTGATTTCAAGTTTGCCACTCGGTCAAGGCAATTTCGGGATGCATTGCAATGGAAGGTGTTCCTCTTGGACATTGCAACAATGTCTAAAATTAAAATTTTGTTTGTTGATTTAACCTTTTTTAAAAAAAAAAAAAACTTTTGTTAATAACTAATAATAAAAATAAACAAATCCTACCTAGAAAAAATGACACTCCTAAGGGGCCCAAGTGTTTGATTCCCAAGTTTGTTGGATTCCAACACGACGACATGTGCCCAACACACCTTGATATGGCCCTAACACATGTTGGGAAAAACAATTTTCAATTTTTTTCTTTTTTTAAATTTTTGGACACAATTGGGTACACATGGACACAACGTGAGACAGAGCCCCTGATATGGCCCTAACACGTGTTGGGAAATAATTTCATTTTTTTTTTGTTTTATAATTTTCAGACACTATTGGGCACACATGGACACAACGTGAGATAGAGCTAACATGTCTGGGACACTTGTTAGGATTGGAGGAGCCCAAGCCTTGGTACACATGGGTGAACACCAACTTGACCTAAAATCTTAAGCCTATTGGGTCTTGGGCCCAACCATGTATATAAGTACCCATCATCCACTCAAATTTTCCAATGTGGAACAAACTCACAAGTGGAATTCTCAACAATCTCCCCCCTCACTTATGAGTTCCAACTGCTCCCCCTTGAACGGAAACCGTCTCCCTTATGGGAGTAAACCCAATTCTCCAAAGTGGACCTTACCATTTGCGCCTTACGTGCATTAGATTGCATTCCACGTGTCTCCGAACCAATCCTACCTCTTACGTCTTGACTTTATTCAGATCCATCCCCAGCCTAGATGATCCTTATTAGCCTTGGCCACACACTTGGTTCTCCAACTGTTAGCACGTCAGGAGAATTAGCTTTACGTGTTGACTTTTCACGATGTCGCACACCCAAAGTTACGAACCATCAGCTCTATACCACTTGTTAGGATCGGAGGAGCCTATGAGGGCGCTTGATACACATGGGTGAACACCAACTTAACCCAAAGACTTAAGCTTATTGGGTCTTGAGCCCAACCATCTATATAAGCACCCATCATCCACTCAATTTTTCTAATGAGGGACAAACTCACAAGTGGAATTCTCAACAACACTTGCATAAGCATGCAATGTTTTGTTAACCTTTGCCTCCTTTATTCAAAATCTAATGATCAGGGGAAAGGGTAGAGACACAGGGAGCAGAATTGAGGGGTTTTCCCATTTTAGAGCCTTACACAAGTGCTAATGCACTAGATGGTCAGATCCTTGCACTCTAGAGCTCCCAACCCTTGCTTTTTGGGAGACGACAATACTAGGACAAGTCATAAGGCTTCGAGTGGTGTTTCCTTGGATATGTTTGCTTGAATGTTCACTATATGAGATTCTACCCAGTTAATGCAACCTATAAACTCCATTCCCTCTTCTCTTTCTCTCCTTCTCTATCATTGTCCCCTTTTTGCTAGCCAGCATCCAGCCGATAGGTTCTCCCTCCCCATCGACAACAATTCGTACACTATATGGCCACGCCCAATTGCATATCTTGGAGTCGCGAAACTGCCCCTTCCCAACCTAGGTTGGGTTAGGTTAGGTTTGGTTAATTTAATTTAGAATTTTTTTTAATCCTAAACTAAATTGAACACAACCTAAACCTAATCTAACCTAAACTAAAACGTCCAAATCAACATAAATTAAGTTGGGTTTTAGGATTTCAATTAGGTTAGGTTGGGTTTAGTTTAATTCAAAATTTCTTAATCCTAAATTAAATTAGTCTAACTAATCTACTCTAACCTAATCTAACTTAAACCTAAAAAATCTAAATCAACATACCATTACGTTAGGATTTAGGCATAGGGGACATTCTTTGCGAGCCAATCATTTTGTCAAAATTTTCTTTTCCTTTTGTGAAATTGTAAATGATTTTGACTTGATCCTTAATTTCTTTTTTAAGATCATAAATTTCAAAATTTTCTACATTTTTACCTTTTTCTAGGTTTTGCGATATATTTGTGATTTTATTCTCTAATTCAGAAATATATAGATCTTTCTCATTATCCATGGAAGTTTTGGACTTTAAATCCTCTAGTTGCTTTATTAACTTTTCATTCTTACTTTCTAATTTCTTGATGTTCGAATCTTTTCCCTTTTCAGTAAGACTTTTAAAGTCTAACTCTTTTATCACAACTTCATTCTTATTTTCTATTTTCTTAATTTTTGAATCTTTTTCTCTTTCCGAAAGTTTAAGGGATTCTAACTCTTTGATCACTCCTTCATTCTTGTTTTTTTAATGATGTGTATTGTTTAGTTACTTTAACTAACATCTTATGCACTTTGAATAAATCATTTTTGTAACTCTTCATAAGATGACATACACTCATCATTGGATTCTTCTGCTGAATCATCACAAGAACTATTTAATGATTTGGATGAGGAGCTTTCCTCATCATCCCAAGCCATGTAGCAAACAACCTCTTGGCACTCAATTCATTTTCTGAACTACTTGTACTCATGTTTTCCCAAGTAGTCGTTTTCATTGCCTTTTTCTTTTTCTTTTTAGAATCTTTCTTAAGTAGTGGACATTCCGGTTTTATGTGTCCATCCTTCTTGCAATTATAACATGTGGGGATTTTATTCTTTGATTTCTTTGTATTGGTTTCTTCTTCATCTAATTCTAAGTTTTGGATTCTTCTTTTGAATTTATTTTTCCTTCTTAGTATTCTTGCAAGTTTCTTAGATATGAAGGCTAGTTCATCCTCTTCATCTTAACTACTAGAGTTTTCTTTTGAAATTTTGAAGCCTATATATTCTTGGACTTTAGTTTTTCTACTTCTTTCATTCATTGTCATTTCATATGTGAGGAGAGTACCTATGAGTTCATCTAAGAAGGTGTTTTTCAAATTTCTTCCTTCGGTTATTGCAGTGGCTTTTGGTTCCTATATGGGTGGCAGCCCTCTAAGAATTTTTCTAATCATTTCATAGGTGGTTTGTATTTTTCCTAAGGCATTGAGTGAGTTAATTATGTGGGTGAACTTAGTGTACATATTAGTGATGGATTCATCCAGGTTCATCCTAAAAGCTTCATACTCGCTTGTGAGCATATCGATTCGATTGTCCCTTACATCAATAGTACCTTCATAGGTTACTTCTAATTTATCCTAAATTTCTTTTGCTGAATTACATGTCATGACCCTATTGAATTCATTCATATCAAGGGCACAATACAATGCATTCATAGCACTTGAATTTACTTGTAACATCATATCGTCATTGTCGATCCATTCTTTTTCTTCTTTGGGTACTTCTTTACCATCTACAAGTTTAGTGGGGATAAGGTCACCATGTGTGACAACCTTCCATGCTTTCCAATCCATGGTTTGTAGATATATTCTCATCATTTGTTTCCAAAATATATAATTTAAACCACAAAAGATGGGAGGCCTAGTTGAGGATTGACCCTTTCCAAAGGAAGCTACTCTTATGTGTGCCATTTAGATCTTTATATAACTACTTGTTAGGATTTGTTATAATCCTGTTTTGATACTAATTGAAAACTAAGGTGTAGTCCCAAGAGGGGGGGGGGGTGAATTGGGTTTTTAAAATTTCTTTTAATTCTATTTAATGAATTCTTGACTTCTTGTTGATTTATCCAATGCACAACAAATACTTAAAATAATATTCAATCCACAATCATATACCAACAAAAATATTTAACACTACACAAGTAAATAAAACTCAAATAATTAACCAACAATTCAACAATCAAAGTGTTCAATCCACAAATACCCAATCAAGATAGCCTTTTGGAAATTTTTAGCTTTTCAAGAATTCAACATTTTCTTGTTTGCAACCCTGTAAATATATGTAAGTTTGATTCAAGCCATGTAGAGAATGAAATTTATTTCTTCAATGCTAACCACAACTCAAATTCCCAACAACTCAAAATTTAAATAAACTCTTAGTTAACTTATCGTTGGGTGTTAACCAATCAACGTACTTCCTTTGAGGTTTCCGCAAAGTATTGATCATCCAACGTACTCCTTTTCGGTTTCCGCAATCCCAAGTCAAAATTAAACTTAAGTTTACTTAATTTTCAAATTACGTAGTATATATGATTAAGAAATTAAATCATCCACGCATTTTATATATGCTGAAAATAAAGAGAATAAGGGAAAGAGAGTGACACTAGGTTTTTACGAGGTCTGGCTTATCCCCACCCTACGTCCTCACCTTTCGCAAACCACCAAAGGATTCTACTAAACCAGTTCCTTTCTGGGCGAAACAAACCATTACACACTCCTTCAATAGGCTAGAGTATCATCTCTCCAAGTGATACCCCTTACTCGGTCACTCTTTTAATAGGCTAGAGCTACACCTTTCCAAGGGATACCCCATGTTTAGTCAACGATCCAAACACCTTGAATCGTCCAAGAACTACAAAAAATATGAAGTAACTGTTGCGTACAAGAACACTCTCAAAACAGAGCATATTAGTACAAATTCAGAACTATGTACTTCAAGAATTTAAATATCAATAAGAAATAGAATTGAAGCTCAAGATAAGAGATCACCAAAGGTTCTTTAGTGATTAAGAAAACTCAGTATTAGAACCGTATGCTTGTGAAATAGCAGCAATTCAGATGAATTCTCCCAGCAAGAATATGAGTAAAAAAGAGCTTTTCTGAGAGATTGAGAGTTGAATGCTTGAATGCTATGTGATTGCTTGGTTATTAATTTATTGGGGTTAAGGGAGTATTTATAAATTTTTTAGGATTAGTTTCCTTATTCCCCAAGTTACTTCGAGTGTCCACCAAGTTTTTATAACGTTCATATTTGAAAAACTAATTTTTAAAATTTTCCCATTGAAGTTTAAAAATTAAAATCTCGTGGAGTTAGTCGACTGGGTAGGCGGCTGAGACCTTTTTGTCTTCCAGAAATAAATTTTAGGAAATTGTCAGTCGGCTGACTGAACACAGTTCAAAAAGAGTCAGTCGGCTGGGCTTGTCAGTCGGCAGACTGATCTCAGTTCAAAATAGTTAGTCGGTTGGGCAGTTATTCATCAGGTATGTTTGTTAGTTAGCTAAGAAAATGCAATGTGTTCTGGTCAGTTGGCTAACCAGTTTCATTTTCTGAAAGACTTTCATTTTTTATTTTTAAACCTTTTGTTATTTGAAAGACTTAAATGTGACTTGTTAATAACATTTTCCGAGGTTTTAAAAAACTAGTTTTTAAGTCTTTGTTACACCCTAATGAGCTTCAAAAATATTTCAAAAGATATTTAAACTATGAAACACTTACATAAAGACTTCTTATGACTATAGATATTCTAAGTGTTTGAGTCTTCATGTTTGTCTTTTGAGCTCTCTCTCTTTGCTTTTCTTTGACTCTCTTGCTTTGCTTTTCTTTGACTCTCTTATCTTCAAGCATTAAAATTTTAGCACATTCTCTTTAACATCCATACTCTCATGATCTTCAAGCTTTAATAGATATCATCTTTGCATCCATGCTTTGACTCATTTTGTGATAATTTTACTTTGTATTTTCATTCTTAAATTAAATCCTGAAATATCATTACTCAACCAAATATGTTAATTTCCACTTGTTTGTTAGTATCAAAATAGGATGTTAAGTCTTGTAAGGCCAATAGGGCATACGAGGTCCAAACTGAGTGGGGTAAGTCCTGACACGTCCGTCACATTGAGCTGGACGTGCCAAAGTTGACGGTGCCCAAAAAATCCTCCCCGAGAGCTTTTTTTACGCACTTAGAGGTAAAGTAAGAATACAAACAAACTTAACAAACTTAGTGGATCTTAGCACTCAGGTGTCCAACTCAGGCATACAAGGTCCAAACCAAGTGGGGTCAGTCCTGACACGTCCGTCACATTGAGTTGGACGTGTCCGAACTGATGATGCCCAAAAACTCCTCTCCAAGAGCTTTTTGCCCACTTAGAAGTAAAGTTAGACTGCAAACAAATTTAGCAAACTTAGTAGTTTTTGGCACTCAGGTCTCCAAGTCGAGCATACGAGGTCCAAACTGAGTAGGGTCAATTCTGACTGATCAAACGTAGATATTTAAAATTGTGTCATTTTTTTTTAAATATGTCTGAATGTCCGATCATTTTGTTATCAAATCATTTTTACTTATAGTACATACATATATGTTCAAAAATCGTATACTATTTTTTTGTATAATTATTACTTTATAGGGTTTACGACTATCACAACATTAGAACGATGCTAAGCACTACAATCAGATGCAACTTTTGAATTTTACTGTATTTTTTGTTATCTAAATAGAATGAATTTTTGTACGTATTTGAATTTGAATTTGTATTTGAATTTTGAACAATTTTTATTTTAATTTTGAATAATATATGAATTTTTTTAGTAATTCTAGTTTAATATAATGTATGCTAGAATGTAATTACAAGTTTTTACAGGAATTAATGAATGAATTAAAAAAAATAAAATATTTATTTTAAAGTACTAGTGATGATTTTCAAGCTGTCACTAATAGTAGCATTAGTAAGCATTAGTGACGGTTTGAAAACCATCACTAATTGTACCACTTTTAGTGACAGTTTTACTAATAATTGATTTTTAGTGACAATTTTCAGCTGAGAAAATGTAGAATTTATAGTGACGGTTTTAAGTTTTTAGCGATGAAATAAAACTGTCACTAAAATACTCCATTATTAGTGACAGTTTTAAGATTTGACACTAATAAGTATTAGTCATTGTCGTTTTAGTAACTAATTTCAAACTGCCACTAATAATGACTCCTGCACTAATAAGAATGAGTAACGGTTTTGGATTATTAGTGACGATTTTAAACCGTTACTAATAACCTTATTATTTATAGTATGATGTGAAGAGAAAAAAATTGTGCTCTCTTCTTTAATTTCTTTCAAAATAACAATCCAAATGAAATAGTAATTTGAAGTTTAAAATTTAGGTAGTATTTATTAACATGAATTTTGAATTTGAATATTAATTTATTTGGATTTGAAAGAAATTTAGTCATGTTTGGGGGGAGATATTGAATTTTGAATTTGGCAAACATCACATAAAGTTAGGCAGAGTGTAGGAACTTCCGTTTTAATGCGTCGCAGGCAACAAAGACTCTGCAGGGGGTTGCTTTTGTTTATTTCCAAGGCGTACGTGGAAGAAGGAAAAACGGACAAAGAGGTGGAGCCATCAATGCTAAAGACCAGTACATACTCTAAAGAGGAATGGAGCTGCATGCATGTTTGGTTGGCTTAGAAAATTGAAACGGTCCCAACATAAGGAAATATATGATGCATTTTTTACTACACGTGCCATGTGACTCGCTTTACCTCTTGTCCACCCACTAAATGAGAGGTTCTTATTAATGGCTCAATTTCAATAAATATTATTGGATTTTATTTCTTAGCTTTATAATTTTCTTGTTTAAAAAATGTTCTTATATAGTTAGTGTTCAAACCATTTTTATATGTTTAAAATTTTTTAAACATTAATTTGGTGTGGAACTGTAATATCAGCATGATATTCAATTTATGTTAGGATCATTAGGGTTTATATATGCTATCAATTTTTTTCTTACTGCAAATAAGAAAATAGTTTATATGTATAAAATTTAATATTGGCATAGTCGTTGGAGCCGCACTACTGTAAAACCGTCGTTGAACCTAGTAAAATTGGCAACAATTTTTCTTTAGACCAACTTCCTTGTTTTCTTCAGTTTGCTTTCTCTACACATGTGTTCCACTTCATATGAGTCACATACTATAATAATATACAACTTTTTAATACCCTAACTTCTTCAATAAATATAACCCATATTATCTTTGAGTATATAATGGTATTGCCAAGAACAATTATACATAAAAGTCTAAGCTATTAGTTCTTGCCTAATTATAATGGATCTTATTGTGTAATCCACTTAACTTTGTTTCATTTTATACCACCCCAAGTGAAAGATATAGTCCAAGCATATTGCACAGAGGCCAAATGGAGCCATGAAAGATACATGCCAAAGATGAAGGAGTATATGCAAGTGGCATTAATATCCATTGGTTACACCATGCTTACCACTATATCCTTTGTTGGCATGGTAGATCTTGTAACCAAGGACTTGTTTGATTGGGTTTTCGCTAAACCCAAGATTGTCATAACCTCAGTGATTTGTAGGCTCATGAATGACAAAACTTCCTAAAAAGTATATTATATATACATAGATATATAATGGATACAATGTTTTCTTTTATAATTGTTGTAGTAACTCGGTTAATTATGGAAATTAAATAATAAAGAAATGAGAGAAAAAAAGAAATTTTTAAGGAGGTTGCAGCAGGGCCTCGTCGACGAACAGTCTTCTTGGGCTCGTAGATGAGAGTTTACCGAGGCATTGTTTTTAGGGTCTGAAACTCGTCAATGAGGGTTAGGTGTTCGTTGACGAACTCCCTTCTTGGACTCGTCGACGAGGTGACGTGGCTCGTCGATGAGGCCACATGGTAAGAGGACTATAAATAGCCGAAAAAGACATTTCAGCAGAGAGACTTAAATTTTTCCTGTTCCCTCTCTGTCTCATTCGGCTCCTCTCCCCTTCTCTCTAAATTTTTAGCTCCAATTCTCCTCAGTTTGACGATCAGAAGCCACCACGGTGATCCTGAGGAGATTCTCTACAATTTAGCCAGAACAGAAATTCGATTTGGGAAGTTTGGGAACCATCCCAAAATCAGGGTAAGTGAATTTTTAGGTATTTCTAGTATTACCAGTTTTATCTGAGCTTGGATTTTGTGTTGTAAGGGTATATATTGATGTTTTTTGGAATAAAATTAGGGTGTTATACTTTCAGGGTTAAGGTATTTTTTGGGACCCTGCTGGCATGGGTTACGAAGCCCAACAAATATTTTTCTAGAAACTCAGGTATATTAAAGTTTAAGAAATTATGAATAGGCAGGTTCAGAAAATATGAGTGGATAATTTTCTAGGGAAATTCAGTGATTCACTGAGGAATTTGTATAAATTATTGCAAAATTTTGAGATTGGTACGCCGAAGGCATGAGGGTAGAGTTAGAGGTGAGCCTCCTTGCCAGGTAAGTAAGGGAAATATGCTATACTAGGAAATTCAGGAATTTTATTAGTAAAATATGGTATTTGTTTAACAAGGTATAGAATATTGATTATATAGTTTCTTGGATTTCAAAACATATCTTTTGTTAGTTGTGTGGCCTTAGTAGATATTGGTTTAGTGTAGAGTTTATATGGTTTTTCAAAATACCATGACTTATCAGGATTTATACAAAGAAATATGTTTTATCGGATTTTACAAAATTATAGATCATAGTGTATATATATATAAACAGATATTTTACAGACATATATTTTACAACATTTACAGAGTTCCTTGATTTCCAAAACCATAACACTCAGACATTACAAATTATTCAGTTAGATATTACAAATTATTTAGTGAGATATTACAGTAAGATATTACAGGTATTTCAATCAGATATTTCAGTATTTCAGAACAGATCTATAGTGTTATGATTATTTTGAAATCATGATGAAACAACAAGATAATACATATATACAGTATTAGACATTGATGAATTAGATCAATTATCAAAAGAGCACGGTATCGTTGCTATTTGAGATTAGTTTTTCAGTTATCGTGCCACAGAATTTGTGTCAGGGTCGGGCTGAGGAGGGGTAAAAGGTTAATTCATGATGTATAGTTTTCTAGGGTATTATTACAATTACTTTTATGTATAAAGATTTACAAACAGCAATAGATATTCTATAGTACTAGAATTATGAATACATAGTACTCAGAGATGTCAATTGTTGTGATGTCCCGATTTTTCATATTTTTTTATTAATTAATTATTTATCCACACCAATTGACCACGTCATCAATCTTGATATCATACATATCACTTGACCCGCATTGGGCACAAGTATACCAGTTACATTATATTTCAAATACTTATTAGCGGAAGACAATATATACATACGCCATAGCGAATATACATACCAGAGTATAATCCATCCGAAAATGCATACATCAACAAACACCCCAAAATAACAAAACTCTAGGGGAAAACATCCATCCCTAGGTCAAACACTCACCCTGTATATCAGGCTCCCTGATCCACTCTAGCTGGGAGCTCTATCTCCAACTCGATCTCGATTTCCTGAAATATTTAATACTTGGGTGAGACACATCTCAGTAAGACGGAATAAGTTATTGATAGTGTGTGGTAATATGAGTGCGATTACATCAATATACATATATGTATTCAGTCAAAACATTATTCATTTGATATGATATCTGATATGTGCGAATAGCTGTATAAATGTAAAACACAACTGTTATAAACTTTATATCCCATTTCCCAGATTCATTTATTTTTCTCATCTTTCTTTCATTTCAGTTTATTTCCATTATATCATTCTTTTCTTATTTATTCGGCCTATGAGTATCCTCAGTGACCTTTCCATATCATGTCTGTAACTTATGACCATTTCCAATCTGCTATCCAGCCCATGGGTATCCTCTATAAC
This sequence comes from Malania oleifera, assembly GCF_029873635.1. Taxonomy (NCBI): domain Eukaryota; kingdom Viridiplantae; phylum Streptophyta; class Magnoliopsida; order Santalales; family Ximeniaceae; genus Malania; species Malania oleifera. The sequence goes on from NC_080417.1 coordinate 143,448,470, forward strand.
CATAACATGCCGTGTCTGTAACACATGGCTACCTTGAGGACTTTTCTTCACGTCATGCTTCCCCCCATGGTCAAGGTTAGGCGGCCCAAAGGCTAGATCTAATCGCGGTTGGCCGACCCGATTAGATCAAATAATGTCATATACCTGTCTATAGTAACGAATGGTTTGCCACATACCCTGGTCTAGAATCCAAAGGGCAATAAACAACTCTACTCTAGCCCATTTGTATTGCCACGCCACATGCTTCATGAGTTCGTGTGGTTGCCCTTTTCAACCGCTAGCATCAGTACCGTCTTTGATATCATAACCCATCCCCGGGGTTTACATATCCATCCATTAGGGTTTTCATTTCCACTATTTTAATTTTTTCATATCAACGATTCCTATATCCATACATATATTCATTACAGTTGTTATGCTGCAATGTTCACATATCCAGTATTCACATTTCATTTCTAATATTCACATTTCACTTCCAGTATTCACATTTCATCATTCACAAATCAATTCCCATATTTCATTATTCATATTGTAGAATTTCACGTTGCAATATTTCCATATTCATGTATAAAAATTCACATATCCAGTATTTTCATTCAATATTCATAAAACAATATTCCCAGTAGATTTCTCATTTTCTACTGTTTCATTCTTAGCATTTCAATTTCACAATTCATCTCATAATAATATATAAGCAAATATGGGAATATACCACATTTCATATATTTCATCATTTCCAGTATGCACATATCAATATATTTTTTTTCCATTTCATAGAAAATCCTTTCCACATTTCATTTCATTTTCTCAAGATATACATTATCTTATCATTTTCCTAGATTTCCCATTTCAAATCACATTTTACACAATACATTTCATAATTTTCATAAAATCATATGCCACACAATTTCTCATCTATTATTCATATCATCATAATAATAATTTCTGGGAAAATACAATAATTCATTTCACACATATTTCAACCAGCATTTCATAAAATACCTGCTATAACTTATTCCCTTTACCTATCTTACTGAAATGCCTACAACAATTCAATCCTAAGAACGTGGCATTCACAACTCAAAAGCCTGCAATTTCCATTTCTCAGAACATTCAACAAATTCCAAAATAATTTTCATAAAACACTTCCTAGGCTCCTAATAATCCAAATTAACATTTAAACTAATATTTAACACCCTTATCTGGTTTTTTGAACTACGCCTGCAGGGTCCTGAAATTTAACATTTCTAGATCTACATTAATTAAATAATAATTAGCCCCTTAATAACCCCCTTAGACTAATTTTGGAGTTATGCCTACGACGACCCCACGAGAAATCTGCTCTACTAGACTTGTAAAGAATTATCCTTAGATTCTCGTGGTGGTGTCCGATCATCAATTGGGCTTAAGATTTATGAGAAATTGATGTAAAAGTGAGAATTGAGTTTACCCCAGGAGATATGCCTACGCCGCTCCTATGACAAATCCGTTTCAGTAAAAATGCAGGTGGCAGAGAATGGAGTCTACCGGTACTTCCTGATTTTGGACCAGGTGAATGTCAGCCACAAAATTGAAGGAAGTGGGAGAGAGAGACAGAGGTGAGCAAGAGAGACGTGAGAGATTACAAGGGGGGCTATCTATTGGATTGTAGAACTGAAAATGAGATTTCAATTTGAAATCTCAAAGGCTGAGGAAGCTTCCTTTTTCTTTTCTTTTTTTCTTTTTTTTTCTTTTACATTATCCATTATTATATACTTATATATATATATATATGTATATATTAAATTATCCTTATATGTATTAAAATATATACATATACACATAACCCTCAAATTTCTTAATTTAATTAATTTCCTTAATAATTTTTAATTAATTAATTAATAATTAATATTTTTTTAATTTATTTTTCTTTTAGGATCACTATACCTAAATATTTTTGGGGTCATTACATTCTCCATTCCTTATAAAAATTTCGTTCTCAAAATTTGCTATTCATCACCTTTTCATCCTTAAAGAAGAGCACCCCAATTTTATTAATTACCTTCACTTATGGCGGAGGAACACCATGGTTACAAGGGGGGTTCTAGGAGATTATAACTATTCAAAAATTCTCCCAAAATCATTCACACCCCAAAACCAAAATCCTTATTTGATCTTACGTTACTATACAAATCAAAATACAACATTATTATTCACTCTTATTCTGACTGGCTCAACTCTGAACTCCACTGAATAAATATGAGTATCTCTGGTGCATATGGTCCTCTAATTCCCCAGAAGCCTCCTCAACAACATGATTGCGCCATAAAACTTTTACCAGTGGAATCTTCTTCGTGCGTAGCTCTTGTTCCTTCCAGTCAAGAATATGCACTGACACTTCCTCATAAGTCAAGGTATCACCTAACTCCAGTGCTTCATAACTAATTACATGGGAAGGGTTCGGGATGTATTTCCTCAACATCGAACGTGAAATACATCATGTATTCTAGATAAAGTAGGTGGTAAAGCCAACCTGTAGGAAACTAGAACCACTCGTTCAAGAATCTTAAATGGCCCAATATACTTAGGGCTCAACTTACCCTTCCTCCCAAATCTCACAATCCTCTTTAATGGTGCCACCTTCAAGAATATATGATCCCTTATGTCAAACTCTAACTCTCGCCGGCGAGTATCAGCATAACTCTTTTGCCGGCTCTACGATGTAATGATTATGTCTCTAATGAGTCTGACTTTATCTTGAGTCTGCTGAATCAGTTCTGGCCCCAATAGCTGCCACTCTCCTATCTCATCTCAATATAATGGGGATCGGAACCTCCTGCCATACAATGCCTTGTATGGTGTCATCTAGATGTTGGCATGAAAGCTGTTATTGTAAGCGAACTCCATTAGTGGTATATATCATACCTAGCTGCCTCTGAAGTCCATCATGCATGCTTACAACATGTCCTCTAAAATCTGTATCACCCTCTCCGTCTGCCCATCTGACTGAGGATGAAACGTCGTGTTGAAAGATAACTGAGAACCCATGGCTCTTTGCAAACTCCTCCAAAAATGAGATGTGAACTGTGGGTCTCGATCTGATACTATGGACACAGGAATGCCGTGAAATCTAAGTATCTCCCAAACATAGAACTCTGCCAATCTGTCCATGGATTAGTTAACTCGGATGGGAAGAAAGTGGGTAGTCTTTGTCAGTCTATCAATGACCACCTAGATGGTGTCCTGTCTCTGCTATGCCGGCAGTAATTCCATGACAAAATCCATCGATATATGATCCTACTTCCACACAGGAATAGGAAGTGGCTGCAACTATCCCACCGGTCTCTAGTGCTCAGCCTTTACCTGCTAGCACGTCAAAATTGCCCTACAAACTCGGCTATATCCCTTTCTATGCTGCTCCACCATAATGATTCTCGAAGATCCCTGTACATCTTAGTATTACTTGGATGAATAGTATATATAGATTTGTACGCTTCTTCCAGTATAACCTTCTTAATCTCAAGATTGGCAGATACACATAATTTGGTACGGAACCTCAATGTTCCGTCATCGGAAATACTGAAATCTGTCTTTTGACCATCTCACACTTTCTCCATAAGCTTAACTAATTCCGTATCATCTTTTTGGGCTACTATAATTCTAGTTGACTGTAAAATCAGATTAGCGATAAACGCCTGATGATCACCCTTCACCAACTCTACATCGAGCCTCTCCAGATCCATCTGAATCGGGTACTATATTTCCACTGTAGCTACTGATGATTCCATTGACTTTAGGTTCAAAGTGTCAGCCACCACATTTGCCTTCCCTGGATGGTAGTTGATGGTGCAATCATAATCCTTGATCAACTCCAACCACTTTCTCTGCCTTATATTCAACACTTTCCGTGTAAAGAAATACTTCAGGCTTTTGTGGTCGGTAAATATCTCACACCTAGCCCTGTATAGATAATGCCTCCATATCTCCGCCAGTTCTAGATCATGCACAAGATAGTTCTTCTCATATTCTTTAAGCTACCTGGAAGCATAAGCAAAAACTCTCCCGTGCTACATCAACACCCACCCCAAGTCCGCCCTGGTACGCATCACTGTATATGACAAACCCATCCTCTCCTGATGAAATAGCTAACACTGGAGTAGTAATCTACCACTTCTTCAAGTCTTTGAAGCTCTACTCACATTCATTAGACCATTCAAACCTCACATTCTTCTTCGTGAGTCGTGTCAAGGGGTTTGAGAGTCTGGAAAAACCATATACAAAACGCCGATAATACCCTACCAGACCTAGAAAACTTCTGATCTCCTGGACATTCCTCGGCCTCAGCCAATCCATCACTGCTTCTATCTTACTTGGATCAATGGATATACCATCCCCGGAGATCACGTGCCCTAGAAAAGTAACCTGCCTTAGCCAAAATTCATATTTCTTAAATCAGCATACAACTTTCTTTCCTTTAATATCTGCAATACCAGTCTCAAACTCCTCAAAGCTCCTCGAATAGACCAATATATTATCTATAAAATCCACCACAAATTGATCTAAATACATATTAAACACCTGATTCATTAGATCCATAAATGCTGTCGAGGCATTAGTTAAACCAAATGGCATCATGAGAAACTCGTAGTGCCCATATCTGGTCCTGAAAATTGTCTTTGACATATCCTCCGCTTTAACTTTCATTTGGTGATAACTTGACTGGAGGTCAATCTTACAATAAACTTGAGTCCCTTGGAGCTGATCAAATAAATCATTGATTCTAGGAAGAGGATATTTATTCTTATCGTCACTTTATTTATCTCTCAGTAATCAATACACATCCTTATGGTCCTATCCTTTTTCTTCACGAATAGCACCAGTGCTCCCCAAGGCGACACACTGGGCCTAATAAATCCTTTATTTAACAGCTCCTGCGACTGAACTTTCAACTCCTTCAATTCAGCTGGAACCATTCTGTAAGGCGGTCTATATATTGGTGTCGTCCCTGGAAGCAGATTAATTAAAAATTCTATCTCCCGATCTAATGGTAAACTAGGTAACTCATTTGAAAAAACTTATGGAAATTCTTTAACCACCGGGATGTCAGCCTATTTCAATTATTCCTTTGGCAACTCCTTTATGTAGGCCATATATCCCTAACAACTACTCAGAAGCAACCTCCTCTCCTGGATGGCAGATAACAACTATGGTGGAGCATGGACACGTAACCCCAAAAATCTATATTCCTGCTCCCTGGGAGGTCTGAACACCACTTCCCTCTGATGGCAATCGATGTTGGCATAGCGAGTAGCCAGCTAGTCCATTCCTAGAATTACTTTAAATCCATGTATCTTCAACAATACCAGATCAACTGATAGATACCTCCCTTGAATTATCACGAGGCAGTTCTAAATTACTCTCTAACAAATCCCTACCGCCCCTGTCGACGTAGCTACTGATAAACTAACTCCCAACTGTTAAGTTTCAAACCCACACAATTTCACAAATTTTTGGGAAATAAAAGAGTGGGTCGGCCCTAAATCAAAAAATACAGTAGTGTTAAATGACAATATTGAGATGATACCTATCACAACATCTCCAACTGCCTTCGCATCTCCGGGTGTTAATGCATAAACTCTTCCTGGAGCAACATTCCTCTGCTATCCACCACAAGGTGCCTGGTGACCTCCTCTATATGGTCTTGGAGCAGATGCTGTTGCAGGCGGTGCTCAGCAATCTCTCACCATATGCCTTGTCTGATAGCACCAATAATAGACTGTCTCCCTGAGCCGATACTCTCCCAATGTCTTCTGTAACATGTGGGGCAAGGAGGGGGCATTTGTCTGCCCTATCCTTCTCAATATCCTCCTCTTGGTCTCCATCCTCCTTTACTATCATATCTCCTCTAAGGCCCTCTGCTAGACTCGGCTTAAAATTCTGAAGGTACCGGCCTCTTCCTCTGACTTCACATTGCATCACCCCTCTACATGCCACTCTCAATCACTGCAGCTCTGTCAACCACCTCCGCAAATGTTTAAGCCTAGAAACCAATAACTTGCTCAAACATATTATGCCTCAAGCCTTCCGCAAATTTGCTCGCCTTCTTTTCCTCATCCGGTGCCAGATGTGGGGCAAACTAGGATAGCTTAATAAACCAGACTACATACTGCGATACTGTCATCTGCCCCTAAGTAAGGTGCAAGAACTCTGCTGCCTTTGCTCTCCAAATAGTAGCGGGGAAATACCGCTCGAAAAAAAAATCCCTCAATCGGCTCCACCTCACCGGTATAGGGTCCAGTCTCTGCTTTTTAATCAATCTTGCTAATCTCCACTAGCGCTTTGCCTCTCCAGTCAATTTGAACATCGCAAATAATACCTTCTGTTCATCTGTGCATGGAAGCACTACCAATATATCTTCGATGTCCTGGACCCAGTTCTCAGTTGCTAATGGGTCCACTCCTTCAGAAAATGATAGAGGTCTCATCTGCATAAACTGCTCGATCATGCAGCTACGATCCCCAGAGCTTCAAGCCATCTCAACCATCACCTGCTAGGTGACGCTGTGCAATACTGCATTAGAATCTCTGCCCCCCGTCTTGGAAGAAGCTGCTCCATCACCCCCAGTATTTGTGTCATTACCCCCAGGGTCCATCCTGAAAAAAAAAAAAAACAACCAGTCTCAGAATTCTATCACCATCTCACAATCAATATATACATCAATCTATAACTCATAAGTCATCCTTCTAAAATCATCTATCTCATTATCCTTAAATCCCATTTAAGATTTAATCCTATCACTTAGAAACAAGAACCATTGATAGTGTCCATGATTTTCCTGAAATCGTCACCCCAGGAAAAACACAGAAACAACTATGGAACTCCTACTTCCAGGTTGCAAGATAAAACCCTAAATTCTCAACCTCATCCTCTAACAACCTCATGCTTATTTCTCATTCCATCCACTTCCTATTTCCTCAAAATCCATTCCTATACTTTAGTATTGTATTCCCTTGTTTACTAAACTCTACAAAACCTAGTCAAACCTAGGCTCTGATAACAAATTGTGACGCCCTAATTTTTCTTAATTTTTTTATTAATTAATTATTTATCCACACCATTCAGCCACGTCATCAATCCTGGTACCATACATATCACTTGACCAGCATTGGGCACCGGTATACCGATTGCATTATATTTCAAATACTTATCAGTGGAAGACATTATATACATACGCCATAACGAATATACATACTAGAGTATAATCCATCCAAAAATACATACATCAACAATCACCCCAAAATAACAAAACTCTAGGGGAAAGCATTCATCCCTAGATCAAACACTCACCTTATATATCAAGGTCCCTGCTCCACTCTATCTTAGAGCTCTATCACCAACTTGATCTCGGTTTCCTAAAATGTTTAATACTTGGGTGAGACACATCTCAGTAAGACAAAAAACGTTATTGACAGTGTGTGGCAATATGAGTGCGATTACATCAATATACATATATGTATTTGGTCAAAACAGTATTCATCTGACATGATATCTGATATGTGTGAATAGCTATATAAATATAAAACACAACTATTATATATTTTATATCTCATTCCCCAGTTTCACTTATTTTTCTTATCTTTCTTTCATTTCAGTTTGTTTCCATTATATCATTATTTTCTCATTTATTCGGCCCATGAGTATCCTCAATAACCTTTCCATATCATATCTGTAACTCATGGCCATTTCCAATCTACTATCCATCCCATGGGTATCCTCTGTAACCATAACATGCCATGTCTGTAACCCATGGTTGCCTTAAGGACTTTTCTTCACACCATGCTTCCCTCCATGGTCAAGGTTAGGCGGCCCAAAGGCTGGATCTAATCGCAGTTGGCCGACCCGGTTAGATCAAATAATACCATATACCTGTCTGTAGTAACGAATGGTCTGCCACATACCCTGGTCTGGAATCCAAGGGGCAATAAACAACTCTACTCTGGCCCATTCGCACTGCCATGCCACACGCTCCAAGAGTCTGTGTGGTTGCCCTTTTTAACTGCTAGCATTGGTACCGTGCTAGATATCATAACCCATCGCCGTGGTTTACATATCCATCCATCAAGGTTTTCATTTTCACTATTTCACTTTTCTCATATCAATGATTCCCATATCCATACATATATTCATTGCAATTGTTACACTGCAATGTTCACAATTCCAGTATTCACATTGTTAGCCTTGGTGTATTCCCAAGAGGGGGGGGGGTGAATTGGGTATTTAAAAATTAATCCCCTAGGTTCAACTATCTAGCAAGTAGTATTTCACAAACCTAGGGTCTTTCTATGTATTCACAATCCTAATCAAATATTTAAATGATAGACGTAAACATACATGTGTAGAAAGTAAATTGCGGAAAATAAAATCAACACCGAATATGTTATTGAGGTTTTGACCAACTATGCCTACGTCCCCGCCTCTAGCTCGCAAGCCTGAGAATTCCACTAATATTCACTTAATGGGTGGAGCGCCACCTAAACAACTAAGTCAATTAGCATAGGGCTGACCTCAACCTTTACAATCAGGTCGATTAACACAGGGCTGACCTCAACCTTTACATACAATCCTTACCGGGCTGGATTATTGCCCTCTCAAGCCACGCCTGGAATACAACATATTTCTCAATCAAATTTGCGTACAACAATTATGCTTCTTAACTAAGTAGATTATGTACCAATAAGCACAATATAATCAATGCACCTCAAGAATGTATGAACTATAAGCTCGGTACTCTACGTGTGCAATCAACACTTAGTATAGTGATTATCTCAAGTCAAGCACATAAGTGTTTAAACAAGCTAATCTTTGAAACTAAGCAATGATAAACTCTCAATCTTAGTTTAGGGTTTCAAAGATTCAAACTAATAGAAATCTAGAATATCTCCAAAATAATTTTCTTAATAACAATGAACAATGAGATATTCAATATGAGCTTGTAAAATATTTTTGTACACCAAAAATTATAAGCCCTAATGAGTCTTGCAATGACAATGCAAAGACCCACTTAACTATAATATTTTTCCCACACAAAGATTTATCAAATAAAATCGGCGGAAAAATCAAGCTAAACCCTCAAAATGAAAATCACAAGCAAAGCAAGTGAGGGTTTCTTAGCAATTTAAAAAATGATTAATAAAACACTCACAAAGTAAGATTTCTCAAAGGAATGAAGGTATTTGAGTGTTATGGACTTAGTAGGAGAAAATAGGATTTGGAATTTTTCAGAGAATTTTGACTTAATCCTATTTGCTAATCTTGCTTTAATTTTGCAAATGAAGAGATATATATAGACATAGACAAAATTATGATTGTTGGGGACACCAAGGGTATTATTAAATTTATTTTAAAAACCATTAAGAAAATTAACCTTGTTTTCTTAATTTTAACCCTGGTAAAAATTAATTTAACCCAAGAGATTCAAGTGCCCAGTCTGAGGTTTGGGTGCCCAAATAGACTCAATCAAGAAAAAGCATTTTAAAGAGTTTGGTCACCCGAGTCTAGGTTCGGTTGGCTGAACAAATTTTTGAAACATTTGGCGCGCGGTTCGGGTGCTTGGTGTTAAGTTCGGTTAACCGAACTGACTAATTCGGTCGCCCGGGGGTATTTTGAACATGAAGGTTCGGGTGCTTGGATTGGTGAAAAGGTGTCCGGTTAGGGATTCGATCGCCCGTGGACAATGCGGTCAAATATGTTTGGTAGCTCAAAACCAAGTCAACATGTTGACTTCTCCACGGTTCGGGCGCCCGAGACGTTTTGAATGCTACAGGTTCGGTCGTTCGACCTTTCTCAAGATTTTCAATTAAGTCCAATTTTTGCTTCAATTAATTCCCCTGATTATGTAAGTGATATGGGGACTTTCTTATATGCATGTGCTGGGACCTAAGGTCTTTCTAAGGCCTTTTTTAAGTATGCCAAAAAACTTGGCATTGGTCAACCGCTAAGGTCTCTCTAAGGTTTTGAGTTTAAAAGTTTCTACATGCATGCAATGCAGATTATTATAGACCTTTCCTCTATGTTACTATTACGGACCTGAATAAGGCAATAATATAAAGTACAATAAAGAGAAAACTTCAGGGTCTTTGTCTTCTTCAAGTCTTCATGTGCCATCAACTGATTTCGCCAATATGAACATGCACACAAGCTTGGCAATCATTAAATATCAAGAGTATTTGTCATTATCAAAAACCGGGTATGACCTATAAGGTCAACACACATTTCATTTCCAATATTCACATTTCATTTCCAGTATTCACATTTCATTATTCACAAATCAATTCCCATATTTCATTATTCATATTGTAGAATTTCACGTTGCAATATTTCCATATTCATATATCAACATTCACATATCCAGTATTTTTATTCAATATTCATAAAACAATATTACCAGTAGATTTCTCATTTTTATTGTTTCATTTTCAGCATTTCAATTTCACAATTCATCTCATAATAATATATAAGCAAATATGGGAATATATCACATTTCATATATTTCATCATTTCTAGTATGCATATATCAGTATTTTTTTTTTTTTCCATTTCATAGAAAATCATTTCCACATTTCATTTCATTTTCTCAAGATATACATTATCTTATCATTTTCCTAGATTTCCCATTTCAAATCATATTTTACACAATACATTTCATAATTTTCATAAAATCATAGGCCACACAATTTGTCATCTATTATTCATATCATCATAATAATAATTTTAGGGAAAATACCATAATTCATTTCCCGTATATTTCAACCAGCATTTCATAAAATATCTGTTATAACTTATTCCCCTTACCTGTCTTACTGAGATGCCCACAACAATTCAATCCTAAGCCTGTGGCATTCACAGCTTAAGAGCCTCCAATTTCCATTTCTCAAAACATTCAACAAATTCCAAAATAATTTTCATAAAACATTTCCTAGGCTCCCAATAATCCAAATTAACATTTAAACTAATAATTAACACCCTTACCTGGTTTCCTGAACTATGCTTGCAGGGTCCCGAAATTACACTCGCGGTACTTACCCGAGTCCTGAATTCAATAACCCTAATTCAACCTCAGAATGCCCGATATTTAACATTTCTAAATCTACATTAATTGAATAATAATTAGCCCCTTAATAACCCTCTTAGCCTAATTTTGGGGTTATGCCTACGACTACCCCACGAGAAATCCACTCCATTAGACTTGAAGAGAATTATCCCTACATTCTTGTGGTGGTGTCTGATCATCAATTGGGTTTAAGATTTATGAGAAATTGAGGTAAATGTGAGAATTGAGCTTACCTAGTAGATATGCCTACGCCACTCCTATGACAAATCCACTTCAGTAAAAATGTCGGTGGCAGAGAATGGAGTCCACCGGTACTTCCTGATTTTTTACCAGGTGAATGTCAGCCACGAAATTGAAGGAAGTGGGAGAGAGAGACGGAGGTGAGTGAGAGAGACATGAGAGATTACAGGGGGGCTGTCTTCTGGATTGCAGAATTGAAAATGAGATTTCAATTTGAAAGCTTAAAGGCTCAGGAAGCTTCCTTTTTCTTTTCTTTTTTTCTTTTCTTTTTCTTTCACTTTATCCATTATTATATACTTATATATATAAACTTATCCTTATACATATTTAAATATATACATATACACATAACCCTCAAATTTCTTTATTTAATTTATTTCCTTAATAATTTTTTAAAATTAATTTATTATTTAATAATTAATATTTTATTTTATTTTATTTTTTAATTTTAGGATCACTACACCTAAATATTTTTGGGGTCATTACAGTTGTATTTTAAACTATATAAGATGTTTTACCAGCTATATTTGGTTTCAGTTATTTGTTAGTATAATATGTTTGTAAGCTCAGTTGCCACACACTAGTAATAACATATTTCCTCTTACTGAGCGTTGTCTCATCCCAGTGATTCAATATTTTTCAGGTGATCCAGTTAGGCGAGCGGATTAGGCTCGTAGATAGAGAGGGCGAGTTCACTACCCTATCTGTAGGGTAAATTTTAATTAGAGGTTGTATTTTTGAGTAATAACCAGGAGTTTTGGGTATATGATACTAGGATGATGTGTATTTATTTAATTTATGTGTTGGGGAAAATTGGATTCTGGTATTGTAAATATGGATGTATGTTTTTATGTTTCTACTGCTTAGGTGTGTAATATGAGCACGGTTTCCTTAGTGCTCACTTGGAGTCTAGGAGGTTATAGCAGATAATTCAGTGGTATTAGAGTAAATAGGTAAAAAAAAAAAAAATGGTATAATTTTTGGATCGTTACAATTTAGTATCAGAGCCTAGGTTGTTAGGTTCTGTAGACTCTAGAGTGCAGTGGAAACAATACCAGAATATAGGAAAAGGATTTGAGATTTTGTTCTGTGGTCTAGATACGAGATTTCCATGGTGGTTTCTATCTTTTTCCTAGGGTGACAATTTCAGAAATGCCATTGTAAATTATTGTCAGGTAGTGTATCTAGGTTGTAGGAATTGAATTTTGAATTAAGATCAGGGAGGGTAGTTAATTGTGAAGATGAGATTTTAGTTAGATGAAATAAATTAGATCTGTATAGGAGATAGGGTCCTTAAATTATGTTCATTGTATTTTCAGGATGGACCCAGGAAATAGCGGTACAAATATTGGGGGTGATGGAGCAAGACCTTTCAGTATAGAGGGTAGAGATTCTGATGCGGTACTGCGCAGCGTTACCCAGCAAGTGATGGCTGAGATGGTAGAAGCTCGAGGGAACATAACTACATGATCAAGCAGATTATGCGAATGAGACCTCTGTCATTTTCTGGAGAAGCAGATCCTCTAGCGGCTGAGAACTGGATTCAGGATGTTGAGGATATAATGATGGTCCTCCCATGTACTAAAGAGCAAAAGGTATTGTTTGCGACATTTAAGTTGATCGGGGAGGAAAAACGCTAGTGGAAATCAGCGAGGTTGATTGAGGAATAGAGGCTTGATTCTGTAGCGGCGACGTCGAGCAATTTTTAGGAGTTTTTTTTCAACCGATACTTCCCTGCCACTGTTAGGAGAGCAAAGGCAACATAATTTCTACACCTAACATAGGAACAATTGACAGTATAACAATATGCAGCCCGTTTCATAGAGTTGTTTCAGTTTGCCCCACATTTCGCACGGAACAAGAAGAAGAAGGCAAGGAATTTTTATGAAGGCCCGAGGTAGAATTTGTTTGAGCAGGTTATCAGTTTTCAGGCTCAGAAATTCGTGGAGGTTGTGTATAGAGCTGCAGTCATCGAGAGTTGCATGCAGAGAGACACCGCAGCTCAGAGTTAGAGGAAGAGGCCCACACCTCAGGGTTTCTAAGCAGGTTCCATCTAGGGTTCATGGAGAGGAGACCGGTATGGAGGAGGTCAGGGACAGATGATAAGGCACAACGATTTTTCAGAGTGGGTAGACTTTTCCTTCCTGTCCTGAATGTGGCCGGAAGCATCCAAGTGAAAGTAAAAGGGGAGAAAATGTTTGCTATCCTTGTGGGAAACCTAGTCATATGGCACGAGCATGTCGGGGACCAGCGATCCATATGCTAGCACATAGACCTCTTCGGGGTGGTTATTAGGTACCCTGTAGAGACCAGTAGAGGAATACAGCACTGGCGATGTTGTATGCTTTGACACCAGGAGACGCTAAGGCCGCTAGAGACGTTGAGGCTGCAGGAGACGTTGTTACAAGTATCTTTACTGTTTTTTCATATAAAATTGTTGTTTTATTTGATACATATACCACCCATTCTTTTGTATCGTTAGGGTATGTTAATTTAGCTGGAATGGAAACACAATTGTTAGATGTTGAGTTGTTTATAACTACACCGACGAGATCTACTGTGAGGTGTAGGAAGGTACTTAGGGGTTTTCCAGTGGCCATTCAGGGGAAAGTGCTACTAGCTAATCTTGTGATATTAGATATGCAGGGGTTTGACGTAATATTGGGTATGGATTGGCTAGTGGTTAATCATGCCAACATAGAAATTCATAAAAAAGAAGTAATTTTCAGACCCCCAAGTGAGCAAGAATACAAACCATAGTTGGTGTTAGCTATTCAAGCGAGGAGACTGCTTTAGGGTGGTTGTTAGGGATATGTTGCTTAAATAAAAGAGTTGCCAAAGGAAGAAATGAAATAAGCTAATATTCCAGGGGTTAGAGAATTTTCAGATGTTTTTCAGGAAGAATTACCTCGCTTAGCACCAGATCGAGAGATAGAATTTGCAACTGATCTGCTTCCAGGGACGACACTAATATCTAAAGTGCCTTACAGAATGACTCCAATAGAATTAAAAGAGTTAAAAGACCAGTTGGAGGAGCTGTTAGAAAAAGGTTTTATCAAACCTAGCGTGTTGCCTTGGGGAGCACTAGTTTTATTCGTGAAGAAGAAAGATAGGACTATGGGGATGTGCGTTGATTATAGAGAAATAAACAAAGTGACGGTAAAGAATAAATATCCTCTTCCCAGAATTGATGATCTATATGATCAGATCTAGAGGACTCTAGTTTACTCCAAGATTGATTTCTGGTCAGGTTATCACCAGGTGAGAGTCAAAGCGGAAGATGTTCCAAAGACGGCTTTCATAATCTGGTATGGGCATTACGAGTTTCTCGTTATACCGTTTGGTCTGATGAATGCACCGACAATATTTATGGACCTCATGAATCGAGTGTTCCATCAGTATTTGGACCAGTTCGTTGTGATTTTTATAGATGATATACTGGTCTATTCGAAGAGTTTTGAGGAGTATGAACATCATCTGAGGCTGGTGTTGCAGGTATTGAGGGAAAGAAAGTTGTACGCAAAATTCAAGAAATGTGAATTCTGGTTGAGGTAGGTTACTTTCCTCGGGCATGTGATTTCTAGGGATGACATATCAGTTGATGCGAGTAAGATAGAGGTAGTGGTGAGTTGGGTGAGGCCAGGAAATGTCCAAGAGGTCAGGAGTTTTCTAGGTTCGGAAGGCTATTATCGACGCTTTGTAGATGGCTTTTCTAGACTGTCAGGTCTCTTGACACGACTCACTAGAAAGAATGTGAGGTTTTAATGGTATGATGAATGTGAGTAAAGCTTTCAGGAATTGAAACAGTGGCTGGTTACTGCCATAGTGTTGGCTATTCCATCAGGAGAGGATGGATTTGTTATTTACAGTGATGCCTCTCAGAAGGGACTCGGATGTGTGTTGATGCAGCACAGGAGAGTTATTGCTTATGCATCCAGGAAACTTAAGGAATATGAGAAGAACTATCAGGTGCATGATTTAGATCTAGCTGCAGTGGTGTGTGCTCTTAAGATCTAGAGACACTATCTTTATGATGGGAAATGTGAGATTTTCACGGATCATAAAATCTTAAAGTATTTCTTTACTCAGAAAGATTTAAATATGCGGTAGAGAAGATGGTTGGAGCTTATCAAGGATTATGATTGTACAATCAGCTACCACTTAGGAAAAATAAATGTGGTGGCTGATGCACTGAGTAGGAAAACAGTAGGAGCAGCAGTGTCAGCAGTGGAGATTCAGTCCCCTATCCAGATGGATATGGAGAGACTTGAAGTAGAGATAGTAGAGGGTGATCACCAGGCATTCATTACTAACTTGGTGTTATAGCCTACATTGCAAGAAAGGATTAAAGCTTCCTAGAGAACTTATTCAGAACTAGCAGAATTGATAGAGAAAGTGCAAGACGGGCAAGAAGAAGAGTTCAGTATATCAAATAACGGAGCCCTGTGATTCCGTACCAGATTATGCGTTCCTGTAGATACTCAAATCAGGAGAGTTATCTTGGAGGGCAGGAAGAAGAGTTCAGTATTTCAAATGACGGAGCCCTGCAATTCCGTACCAAATTATGCATTTCTACAGATGCTCAGATAAGGAGAGTTATCTTGGAGGAGGCTTACAGATCCCTATACATCATGCATCCATGTAGTACTAGACTGTATCATAATTTACTAGAATCCTTTTGGTAGAGTGGCTTGAAGAAGAAAATTGATGAATTCATAAAGTAGTGTTTGATGTGTTAGAAGATAAAGGCTGAGCACCAGAGACCCGTAGGGCATTTGCAGCCACTTTACAACCCTGAGTGGAAATGAGATCATGTCTTTATGGATTTTGTAATAGAGCTACCTCCAACGGGATAGAGACAAAACGCTATTTGGGTGGTCGTAGATCGATTAACGAAGACCGCGCACTTCATTCCTATCAAAGTTAACTATTCTATGGACAGACTGACAGAGTTATACATTCAGGAGATAGTGCACTCATATAGTGTGCCAGTATCTATAGTATTAAACCGAGGCCCCCAATTTACTTCACAATTTTGGAAGAGTTTTCAGGAGGCTATGAGGTCACAGTTAGCATTCAGCACCGCTTTTCATCCTCAGATAGATGGGTAGACAGAGAGGAAAATAAAAATACTTGAGGATATGCTACGTGCATATGTGCTCGATTTCAAGGGTAGTTGGACCCAGTATTTGCCACTGGTCGATTTTGTGTACAATAGTAGCTATCAGGACAGCATTGTGATGGCATCGTACGAGGCTTCATATGATAGGAGGTGTCATTCTCCATTATACTAGGATGAAGTTGGAGAAATATGAGTATTGGGACCAGAGTTGGTGCAGTAGGTGTACGATAAAGTCCAGCTTATTAAAGAAAGAATTTGTGTAGCTTAGAATCCGTATAAAAGCTATGCAGATACTTGCCGATGGGAGTTAGAGTTTTACGTGGAAGATCAGGTATTTTTAGATGTAGTTCCACTGAGAGGAGTTATGAGGTTTGGGAAGAAGGGTAAGTTGAGCCCTAGGTACATTGGCCCATTTGAGATACTTGAGAGGATGGGGTCAGTTGCCTACAGGCTAGCTCTGTCACCATCTCTATCTAGAATACACGACGTTATTCATGTTTCCATGCTGAGAAAATATGTCCCAAGACTCGTCCCACATAATTAGTTATGTAGAGATAGAGCTTATGGATTCACTAGCGTATGAGAAAGCACCAGTGTAGATCTTGGATAGGAAGGAACATGAATTGCGTACCAAGAAAATTCAATTAGTAAAAGTCTTGTGGAAGAATCATGACATAGAGGAAGCTTCATGGGAGCTTGAGGAAGAAATCAAACAGAAATACCAAGATCTATTTAATGGAGTACAATATTAGTCAGTATTATTTAAATAAAATTAATTTTGATTTATTCAGTACAGAGTGATTAATGTATAGTTGTATTTTAGGTTATAGGTAGTTAGTGTTTTGGTTTTGGGAGAATTTTCTTTTATGGGTATATTTTTAATCTCCCAGAATTACTTATGTAACCACAGTATTCCTTCGTTAAGGGTAATTAATGAAATAAGTAGCTCATTTTCCTCAATGGATGGTGTTCAATCCAAATAACAAATTTCGAAGACAAAATTTTAAGGAGGGGAGAATGTAGTAACCCAGTTAATTATGGAAATTAAATAAAAAATAAATGAGAGGAAAAGGAAATTTTAAAAGGGGATGCAGCAGAGCCTCATCGATGAACATAGAGCGTTTGTCGACGAATAATCTTCTTGGGTTTGTTGACGTGGACACGTGTCTCATCGACGAGAGTTTACCAAGGGGTTGCTTTTGGGGTTTGAAACTCATCAACGAGGGTTAGGTGTTTATCAACAAACTCCTTTCTTAGACTTGTTGACGAGGTGACGTGGTTCGTCGATGAGGCCACATGGCAAGAGGACTATAAATAGCTGAAAATGACATTTCAGCAGAGAAACTTAAATTTTTCATGTTCCTTCTCACTTTGGCTTGGCTTCTCTCCCCTTATCTCTAGATTTTCTACTCTGATTGTCCCCAGTTTGATGATTAGAAGCTGCCACAATGATCTTGGGGAGATTCTCTACAACCTAACCAGAGTAGAAATTTGATTTGGGAAGTTTAGGAACCATCCCAAAATCAGGGTAAGTGAATTTTTAGGTATTTCCAATATTACTAGTTTTATCCGAGCTTGGATTTTGTGTTGTAAGGGTATATACTGATGTTTTGTGAAATAAAATTAGGGTATTATTTTTTCAGGGTTAGGATGTTTTTTAGGACCCTGCTAGCAGATATTTTTTCAAGAGCCCATGTATATTAAAGTTTAAGAAATTGTGAATAGGCAATTTCAGGAAATATAAGTGGATAATTTTTTGGAGAAATTCAGTGAGTCACCGAGAAATTTGTATAAATTATTGCAGAATTTTGAGATTGGTACGCCGAGGGTGTGAGGGTAGAGTTGGAGGCGAGCCTCCCAGCTAGATAGGTAAGGGAAATATGTTATGCTAGGAAATTCAGGAGTTTTATTAGTAAAATATGGTATTTGTTTAACAAGGTATAAAATATTAATTATATAGCTTCATGGATTTCAAAACATGTGTTTTATTAGTTGTGTGGACTGAGTAGGTATTGGTTCAATATAGAGTTTATACAGTTTTCAGAATACCACGAGTTATCAGTATTTATGCACAAAAATAGGTTTTATCAGATTTTACAAAATTATAGATCACAGTGTATATATAAATAGATATTTTACAGCATTTACAGAATTCCATAATTTCCAAAATCATAACACTCAGACATTACAGATTATTCGGTTAGATATTACAGATTATTTAGTCAGATATCATAGGTATTTCAATCAGATATTTTAGTATTTCAAAACAAATCTATAGTGTTATGGTTATTTTGAAATCATGATGAAACCAGAAGATGATACATAGATATAGTATTAGGCCCTAATGAATTAGATCAGTTATCAGCAAAGCACGGTACCGTTACTATTTTAGATTAGTTTTCCAGCTACTGTGTCACGGAGTTTGTGTCAGGGCTGGGTTGAGAATTGGTGGAGTGCAGTTTACTAGCTATTGTGCCACGAAGTTTGTGTCAGAGCCGAGATATTCTATAGTACTAGAATTATGAATAAATAGTACTCAGAGATGTCAGTTGTATTTTAAACTATATGAGATGTTTTTCCAGCTAAATTTAGTTTCAATTTTTTTTTAATATAATATGTTTGTAAGCTCAGTTGTCACACACTAGTAATAACATATTTCCTCTTACTGAGCGTTGTCTCATTCCAGTGATTGAATATTTTTCAAATGATCCAGTTAGGCAAGCGGATTAGGCTTGCAGATAGAGAGGGCGAGTTCACCACCCTATATGTAGGGTAAGTTTTAATAGGAGGTTGTATTTTTGAGTAATAGCCAAGAGTTTTGGGTATATGATACTTGGATGATGTGTATTTATGTAATTTTTGTGTTAAGGAAAACTGGATTTTGGTATTATAAATATGGATGTATATTTTTATGTTTCCACTACTTAGGTGTGTAATATGAGCAAGGTTTCCTTAGTGTTCACTTGGAGCTTTGGAGGTTATAGCAGATAATTCAGTGGTATCAGAGTAAATAGGTAAAAAAAAAAATGATATAATTTTTGGGTCGTTACAATTGTGTTGTATGTTTTTGTAGTTTGAGCAAAAGAGAGGACATTGTGCCTTTGTAGTTGAGTGTTACATGAAACAATAGTGAGTGACGATGCAAGTGGCATGTGCCAAGCTTCAAAAGCAAGTGGTGAATGCATAGAAGGGCATAAATGAGAAGTTCCTTAGACCAACCGCAGTGCCATTGTCACTTCTTACATGTGTTATTAAACTTGCTTGGGTGGTAGACCTCACTTACAAGAAAGAAAATGACTATACATATGTCAAGAAACATATTAAGTTGAGCATCACATCACTACTTATAGATCATGTCCTAGTGTGATTGTGGAATTCGTACTACCTATAATTTCATCTATTACTTAAAAGTTAATATTAGAAAAAATTTATAATTTTTTGAATTAAATATAAAAAAATAGGGTTTACAAAAAATGGCCAAAAAAATTCATGAGTGTCTAAAAAAGTAAAAAAAAAAAAAAAAATTGCAAAAAAATCCAGCATTACACCTCAATTTTCATGCAAAAGTTAAAAATAATGATTTGATGCTCCTTATCATTTCAAACTACCTTGAATCACTTGGTGCAGTCAGATTTAATAAAAAGAGTGAGTTGAAAAATCATAAATGATGGGGCTTATGTCCTAATTTCCCGCTTTGTTTGCACACAATGAGTTATACTCATATTTTGATAGATGTGTTTTGCTCTTATTTGGTAAATGAACTTTGCTCATATTTTAACAAATGAACTTAATTTACTTAAATAATTTACAGATGCGGTATCCTTGTCTCAAAAAGATGAGATTGTTCATAAATTTGTATGGTAACTAAGTCCAGTTCCAAGGTACTAATGTTTATTTTGACAAAAATAAAATAAAATAACAAGATAAAATAAACTAGATAATAGTAGATCGAGGAGTGAGGAGTTCAATCTCAATTGACAAAAACAAAATAAAAAAATAAAAAGACAACAAGACAATGGCAGACTGAGGAGCTTACAATGGGGAGTTGTGAGGCCAGGTGTCAAATTTAATCTTTTGTACAATTTATGTGAATGGAAGAGAGAGGGCCAAAAAAAAAAAAAAAAAGGCATTAAAAATTCTGTGGCCGAAGATGCGCAGGGATTTCCTGACACGTGGTCATATTATTCATATGCCCAAGACTGCCTTTCCTGAAACGTGGTCATATTATTCAATAGTTCTTCATTTGCTCCTATATATATGGCAGAGCAGCGGCCAGCATTGCTAGTCATCAGCAACTACTCATTTCTATCGTCCTAAAGAAGAAAAGAAAAGAGATAACAATAATAATGTCTGGTGAGGGGGTAGGGGTTCTTGCTACTTCAGCCCAACATGGTGCTGTGGAGTCCCCGACGTCCATCCGTCGCTCTGCCGATTTCCAACCTAGCGTTTGGGGGCATCATTTCCTCGCCTATGCTTCTGATCATCGCTCCCCGGTATATACATAATGCATTTATTTTCCGGCCATCAAATTCTGTGCAAAAGCACGTTTTGATAAAAAGACAGAATTTCTTTTAATATTTCAAAATTTTCATTGCCCTTTTTTAATATTTTAAATTTAATTTTTGAGATACTTTCCCTTTAAAATGATTATCTTTTTATAAAATATAAGAAAAAATTTGTATCTTTTAGCAAATCTCAAGAGAGGTCCCTATAATTTTTAAAGTCACAAGGGAAGATCTTTCTAAAATAGTTTACTGTCTTTTTACCAAATCTCAAGAGAGATCAATATTTTTCACCCTAACCACCAACCCAATCAAGCCTAAATGATACCTATTTTTTTTTAGCATTTCTAAATTGATAGGGGAATGATTGAGGCAAAACTAAATGCACCACTAGTTGTGTTTTGGTCATGTACTTTTTTGTCTAGTTGGTACACTACATGAAATGCATTTACCAAGAAATTGTATGAATCACATTGGTTTCTTAATTTATTCTATTGGGCTTGTGCAGAAAATTGACGATGCAAAAGAGCAACAATTATTTCAAAAGCTTAAGGAAGAAGTGAGGAGGTTGCTAGCGGTTACTACTACTTCTACACACTTTGAAATGCTATACTTGATTGATGTCATTCAACGTCTAGGAGTGTCTTACCATTTTGAGATTGAGATTGACCAAGCGCTAAAAAAATTTCATAACACATTCCTTGAAAGCATTGATGGAGATAATAATGATGATCTTGAGACTGTTGCTCTCCGATTTCGATTGCTTTGACAACAAGGTTATTTGTTTCATGTGGTAATCCTTAAAATTGTTTGTAACTTCAAATGCTCTCTAAATTAATTGTACGCACATTAAAATATTAAACAAAACCTTTATGTCATAAATTTTAAATTGTTGTTGAAGCAGAAGTATTCAACAAGTTTAAGGATAACAAAGGCAGTTTCAAGGAATCCCTTGTTAGCAATGTGCAGGGAATTTTAAGTTTGTATGAAGCCACGCATCTTAGGATTCGAGGAGAAGATGTCCTTGATGAAGCACTTACTTTCACAACCTCTTACCTTGCGTCCTTGGCAACCCACTTGAGCACCCCACTTGCAAAACAGGTAAAACATGCTTTGAAACAGCCCATCCACAAGACGTTACATGCCAATTTACCAGAAAGAAAAGTCACATAACAAAGACCTACTAATGTTTGCAAAGTTAGATTTCAATCTATTGCAAAAAGTGCACCAGAGAGAGCTTGGTGATATTGCAAAGTAAATATTTTTTTTTTCAGTTATCATATTGTCACATGTGTGTGTGTGTGTGTGTGTGTATTTTTCAATTATTGCAATGTCTCTAAGCTAGAATATTATATTAGTTAACATGGGCTATTTTCAATTTATATATTTTAGGTGGTGGAAAGACTTGGATTTTGCCAATAAGCTATCTTTTGGAAGAGATAGAGTGGTTGAATGCTACTTTTGGATATTGGGAGTATACTTTGAGCCTCAATATTCCCTTGCTAGAAGGGTAAAGTAATTGCCATGACTTCATTTATGGATGACATCTATGATGTGTATGGTACACTTGAAGAGTTAGAGCTGCTTACAAATGCAATTGAGAGGTATGAACATGTGCTTCTTCCACTTATGAATTCATATCATAGAATCCATATTCTTTAACCTTCAATTCTTTTCTATTTTTCCATAAGATCTCAATTGACCATTTGACTATCTACCTTGATTTTAGGTGGGATATCAATGCCTTAGATCAATTACTAGAGTACATGAAAGTATACTATGAAGCACTACTAGATGTTTATAATGAAATTGAGGAAGAAATGATAAAGGAAGAAAGATTGTATTGCATGTACTATGTCAAAGAAGCAGTAAGTCTCATATTTATTTGTCAGTTAATGATATACATAAAACATAATTATGAAGCAAATGATTGACTTATTTGCTTCTTTTTTTTCTCTTTGTGCGTAAATGAAAAGTCAAGCAAGAGTGTATTTAGCTGAGGCCAAATGGTTCCATGAGAAACACATGCCCACGATGGAGGAATACATGCGCCTTGCATTACTCACCTCTGCTTATCCAATGTTAGCAATGACATCATTGGTTGGAATGGGAGATATTGTAACAAAAGACTCCTTTGAATGGATAGTAGCAAATCCTAACATTGTCACCGCTTCATCAATAATATGTAGACTAATGGATGACATGGTATCCCACAAGATATAATACATTAGCTAGCTCGATATATATATGCTTTTGTTTCACTAGTAGCATTAATTATAGGGAAATTCATTAATTTTTATATTGATTTTTTAAAATAAAATTAATTTTATTATCTAATTAATTTTTCTAACTTTTTTTTTTTTTTTTTTATGATTATTTGTGTAGTTTGAGCAAAAAAGAGTACATGTTGTCTCTGCTGTTGAGTGTTACATGAATGAATATGGTGTTTTTGAGAAGGATGCCCAAGATGAATTTCACAAACAAGTAACAAATGCATGGAAGGATATCAATGAAGAATGTCTTCCTCCAACTATTGTCTCCATGCCTATCCTCAAACAAATTATTAATCTTGCCCGTGTGATTGATGTTTTATATAAGAATGAAGATAGCTACACTAATGCTAGAACTATGTTCAAAGATCTTATAGCTTCGTTGCTAATTGATCCTGTGCTTGTATTATAAAAATGGGTATATGTTGTTCATTACTGAATGCTTTGAATTCTCTATGAAGTTATTGTTGTTTGTTTGTTATGCTCTTTAGATGCAAGGAAAAATGGATTGTAATGTTATTTCAACATCTTAAATTAATGAAATAAAATTACATGTCAAATTAATATCCTATAAGCATCTCTATATGTTCTTGTATATACATGCATACGTGGATGGATACATGTTAGAGAGAGAGAGAGAGACGGGAGTTTGGGAGAGAGAGAAGGACGGAGACGCAGATGAGAGGATGGGAGAAGAGGAGAGGAGTGAGGAGGAGGAGAGAGTGAGGAGAGAGGAGAGAAGAGAGGGAGAGGAGGAGAGGAGAGAGAGAGAGATCTATTTAATATATTGAACATTGTCAATTACCTAAAGGGAAGAAAGTACAAGGTTTATAATTGTATTAAATATATTGTCGTGACGTCCTGAACCTGCCAAACACGCATAGGTGTGGCTGTGAACTAGAAAAAGGGTGAATTTTGAAAAGAATAATTTCATGTAAAACATGTTGTGATGGAGTCGTCACTAACCATTTGAAGTGTGGTTAGAACACTTGATTACTACCCAATTAAGGGTAGAATCGGTCAGCGTTACCAGAGTCAGGTTTGGGAGTTCGGTTACACGAGGGTAAGGTATCAGCACCCCCTACACGCCCATTCTTACGAACGGTAACTAATTAATTAAAAATTATCCCAAAATAAATTTAATAAGCCTTTGAAAATTATTCCCTTTCAAAAATATAAGAAAATGCACAAAATAAAATACTATATAAGTATTCCCTTAGAACCGGGGCATACCACACTTCGAACAGCTCATGTCTCCTTTTTAAATCATAGGGATTTGAAAATCGAGAAAATAGAGTACAAAATATACTCCCAGGATTTTTCGAAATCTTTATGAAATTTTCTAAGAGAGAAGTAGTATTCCGGGATGTTTGAAATTTACTTAGGGATAAAAAAAAAAAGAAGAAGAGTTTTTCAACTCAAAAATATTTTTTGCACTTTTCTAAGATTTATCTGAATTTTTTATAATAATCTTCCTTATATTTTTTTTCCAAAAATTTTGAAATAATAAAAAGTTAATTAAGCAAAAATAATGAAAATCAAGTAAAAAGCGTTTATAGAATTTTCCTCAATTTTCTATATTTTTTTTGTGATTTTTGCGATATTTTTATGATTTTTTATTGAATTTTATGTATTTAAAAGGAATTTTTGAAATATTAAAAATAAAAAGGAAGGAAGAACTAGAGTAATCCGGTTCAGGGGGGCGGACCGATCAAGCTATGACTGGTCTGTGGGAGACTGGTTTAAGGTCCGGGTCAGGACCATTGCTGACATGCGTCAGCCTCCGAGTGGATGTGCATATGGAGTAGGGATCGGCTACATGGTAGCATAACATCGTCTCTTGAAGACTGAGATTTGACGACTAAAAGAGAAGCACGCGTACTTCCTTAAGCATGTGGGGGTATGGTGGTCATGTGTCTTAATCTTGAGCTTCCTAGGACGGAATCCAATCGAGAAAAACCATGTGCGTTTATTCGCATTAATGGTGGGGGGCATATGGGATACATGGCGCATGGAGCCTCCAGGGTCATCATTGCTACTGACAAAAAAAAAATCTTGGCCATTGATGAAGTGTCGGACCCAACGGCTAAGGGAGTTGATGCATCCACGTTATAATGTAATGATCTGAGCCATTGATGGAAGCAACGATCCAACGATGAAGACTAAAGGCTACCACCAGCATTGATAAATCAGGAACAGGGCGGAAACGTGTCTTTTGGCGAATGGAGAAGACAGGTGCGTGTGTCAAGAAGTAGCTGGCAACATTTAATACTTATGTCCTAGATGATCTGGGCCATTGACACGTAGCAGAGAATGGATGGCTGAGAGAAGAAGCGCCTATCCGCATTGATGGCAAGACCAACACACTTGTCATGCGTCACCCAGCATAGTGGACGAAACAGGCACGCGTGATTATAGTAAGTTAGTATCAATTATTGCTCATGTGTTCTTGAAATCGCAGCCGTTGATGGGGGTACCATGTGTCAAATGGAAAGCATACATGCAGAGACCAAAGAGGGTCACCCATCCCAGGATCATCTTGGCAGTTGATGGGAGCCTGAGATCGAATGGTCATAGAGAGATCTTGTGCATGGCTCAATTAGATGGATCATAGCATGCCATGTGGAGAAATCCTACGGCCCCAAAGTTTGACATACTTAAGCTGAAAATTTTTCTTTCTCGCTCATTTTCATTCCTCTCTATCTCTTTCTCTCTCTTTGCAGATGAAACCCTAGGGTTTCACTAGCCTTACCAGTGAAACCCTTTTCTATTTCTTACCTCTCACTCTCTACCTCTCTTTTTCTTTGTCTTCCCCCTCTGAAGTTCAAGGTTTTTGCACTTTTTTTTTTATTTTTTTGTTTTTATTTTTTATTTTCTCCCCTATTTCTGAATGATCCAAACAAAGTTTAGGTCTTCACCCTTTCTAGAACCCCCCCTCCCAAACTTAATCCTCTATTGAGAACTTCTCACCCCTATAACTCTAGATGAAACTCAAAACCCTCGCCATCTCTTTCCTAGACTCTTCTAGAACTTGGATCTCCGCTTCGTATTGCAAGGTTACTCCCTGACACCTACATTCGTGCGCTAGGCTTAATCTGGATACTCGAAGAAAATGGCAGACATCAATCGGCGGTTCTCCAACATGATATCTTTCGTGTGGGTGAAACTTCGAAAGATAAGCATTTTTGTTTTACTTTATTCTTTATTTTTGATTTTTTATTTTCTGTTCTTGCAATGCTTGGGATTGACATATTGAATCGTGCACTGATCTGTGTAAGTTTAGTTTGAAATGAAGATCAATATGCTCGTTGGTTCCTGAGTGTTCGTGTGTGCACCCAATAGCTTCAGATTCATTCTAGTTCAAGCTAGGGTTAGGGTCTCGACTCCTATGAGGTTTCAGGTCAGGGACGAGTTAGCTCGTCCTGTGATACCCCGTGGAAGAAAGACTTAAAAAATATTTGATGTTACTACTCATATCAATAAGGTGCATCTTTCTTTTTGGGAGCCTTCCTATAAAAACTCCACGGTTAAGCGTGCTTGACTTGGAGTAATCTTGGGATGGGTAACCTTTTGGGAATTTTTCTTAGGAAGTGTGTGAGTGAGGACAAAACACACTGAAAAAGACACGTGTTTGTTTGTGGGGCATGTCATTAGTCCGATAATGTAGAGATCCGAAGAATTATAGTATTTAAATAATAAAAGTGGGAGAAAAGGAAATTTTAAAGGGGGGTCGTGTTCATTGATGAAATGGCTTTTTGGGATCGTCAACGAGGACATGTGTCTCATTGATGAGGAATTACTGAAAGGGCTATTTGAGGGTCTGAAATTCATCGATGAAGGTTATGAGTTCATCGATGAACTCCCTTCTTGGCCTCGTTGACAAAATGACGTGTCTCGTCAACAAAGGCAGTGAAATAAATGGCTTAAATTCGGATTTTAGCGACCATTTTTGCATGCAAACTCTTCTCTCTAGAAATCCGACCTTGTTCTTCGCCGGTTCGACGATTCGATGCCACCATGTTATTCCTGGGAAGATTTTCTACAAATCTGTTAAGGTGATTTATTGGTTAGGCTAACTTGGGAACCATCCCAAAATTTGGGTAAGTTAGTTAATTTTAGTTTTATTAGGTTTTCGGTGTTTCTGAACTAAGAAGAATATGCTACGGAAGATAACACTGAAGTTTTGTTAGGAAAATATCAATTTCAGGGTGTTGAACTGGGGACCACACGGGTGTAATTTTGGAGTAATTTGTAGGCTTTTCCATAAGTTAGGTAAGGGGATAAAGTAAGTGTAATGACTCAAAGAATAATGGTATTAAATAATAAAGAGGGAGGGAAATGGAAAAAGAAACAGATGGAGGCAGAAGACTTCATCGACGAACACTGATTTAAACGTAGAAAATTAAGAAAAATCGCACACACACACTCTTTCTCTCTCTCTCTCTCTCTCTCTCTCTCTCTCTCTCCCTCTCTCCCTCCCTCCCTCCCTTCGATTTCTCTCTCCTCTCTCTTCGATTTCGGTTCCGTCATTCGCCAGATCGATGATTTGAGGCCACCACGACGCTCCTGAGGAAGTTCTCTCCAACTCTACCAGAGCAGATCGTTGGTGGAAGCGAGTTGAAATTCATCCCTGGGTTGAGGTAAGATTTTTTATGCTAAATTTGATCTTTTCACAGTTATAGGAAATGATACTTACGTGAAAATATTGAAGTTTAGTTTTACAAATTGTTGGTTTCAGGGTGTTGCGCGAGGAACCCTACAGGTGCAGAACGAGTAGGTTTTTAGGGGGGTTTTCTTTTCAGTACCAGGTAAGAGAATAAACTAAAGTAGTTATTTTCCATGCATATTATTTTTATTTATCAGTAAATTAATTTTTAAGAAAACATATATTATATTTGTATATTACGAAGGAATGCACATTTAGGAAAATATTGCTATTATGTTGAAATGTATATATATGTATGAGATGCAATAATTTTAATTTTAGAATATATTGTATGGTTTTATGTAGCAAATGTGTGGCATGAATATTACTTTATGTGAAAAGTATTCTGATATGACAATGTTATGAATGAAGTATTTTTTTAGAGATTATGAAAGAATGCAATATATTATGATTTTAAAGTACATGATAAATTATTTATTTATTCCGAATGATATGTATGAGATATTTGGCGCAAGGCCATGATTGATAGTCGGCGCAAGGCCGTATTTATGAAATTATAAAAATTGCTATCAATTCATCTATGTTAAACGCTATATTATCATGTATTATATATTATTCGAACCCGGATGTTCGTTTAGTTCAGTTTAGGAGCACAGTACCATAACTTATAGATCAGATATCTATGTTTAGATTGGTGTTAACCACCCTACGAGGGGGTGGGAGATGGATAGTTGAAGTGGCTTTTAGTGTAGAGTTGTAGATGTTCACTTGGCAGTCCGGACTAGGGTGTGGTGGGCCTATCGTACTTATAAACATTTTTGACTCGACAGTGGTCGGCCAGCCATTGTAGGGTCCCGCCTTCGGGTTGCATAACCCGTCAAGGGGGGTAATACATGACATCAGCTAGCTATTCATCTTGGGTATGTTTTCAGTATTATTAGCTATACCAGACAGTTATGATTAGTATGATTTATTAGAAATATGAAAGTATACGTTTTTGCAGTTATTAAATGATGAATGTTTTTTGGTATGAAAATTGTACTATATATATATATATATATATTATCATTAAATATTCATGTTGTCACATAGCTGTATTTTGTTTATTTTATCTTACTGAGAAGTGTCTTACCCCGAACGTTAAATGATTTTTAGGAAACCTGGAAAGACCGGCGGGTCGTGGTTGCTGTTGAGTCTGTCGTGCTACCCCGTCAGGAGGGTAAGTCTTGAACTAGGATCATGAAATTCTGATGTGGGATCCTAAAGATATTTTTGTATTTTGGGAGATATATATAAACACGGTATTTTGGGATTATAGTTAACTCTGGTATTATATCTTTTGTGGTTATGATGATGATGATGATTTACATTTACTACTGCCTAGGTTCTGCTGTGAATGGCAGGTGTCCTCGTTACCCACGAGTTTGGGTTGACTTATTTATTCAATTCATATTATTATATGATAAACTAAGTAGGACGTTACAGTTTGGTAACAGAGCCTAGGATACTAGGTTCTATAGACTCTAGAGTGTTGCAGTAATAATACGAGAGTATAGGATATGGGAATTTGAGGTCTGGTTTCGTAGTCTAGATGCAGGACTTCCGTGGTGGTTTGTGTGATTTTCCTAAGGTGACGATTTTAGGAAAGTCATAGTAAACTATCGTCGGGTTAGGTATCAAGGTTGCAAGGTTGAACCTTAAATTAAGATCAGGGGAGATGAATTAATTAGGAATATATGTTATATGAGTTGGGTGATATGTATAGTGAAGGGATTCTGAGTTAAGTTATATGTTTTTCAAGATGGACCTTGGTGGCAGTAGTGCCCACGCTAGTGGGAATGAAGGTGCTGGACCCTCAGGTGCTTTGGGTGATGATTCGGATGTAGTTTTGTGCAGTGTGGCACAGCAAGTCATGGCTGAAATTGCCAAAAGCTCGAGGGAACAAGGTGGTCCATCAGTATGCCACAATAGCTTGATCAAGAAATTCATAAAGATGAATTCTCCAGCTTTCTCAGGGGGAACATATCCTACAGTCATTGAAAATTGATGTGTAGGAGATAGAGAAAATATTTGTAGTACTGCAGTGTTCTGAGGAGCAGAGGGTGCTGTTTGCTACCTACAGACTGACTGGGGAGGCCAAGAGATGGTGATCGGCAGTGAAACTTTTAAGCAGCAGAGGACAGTACCTGTGGAGATGACATGGGAGCGGTTTAAGGAGACATTCTTCGACAGGTATTTTCCAGCCTTATCCAGGGAAGGGAAGATTGAGGAGTTCCTAAATTTGAAGCAGGGATGGTAGACCGTACAATAGTACGTGGTGAGGTTCATCGAATTATCTCGTTTCGCCCTGTACATCATACTAGATGAAGCAAAGAAGGTACGATAGTTTGAGAGAGGTCTGAGAAGAGAATTACATAAGTAGGTGTCGATATTGAAGTTACAGGATTTTATTGAATTGGTGGATAAGACCACTATAGCAGAGGTTGGGGAGCAATTGGAGGCTGAGAAACAGAGGCAGAAGAACAGATCCACAACTTTCGTTTCTCCATAGGGAGTCGGCCGTGGTTTGTGGAAGAGAGGTGACTACTATAGAGATCGGAGGCAGGAGACGGGGAATCTGGGTTTTCAGGGTGTGCAGCCACCTCCAACTTGCCCATCTCATGGGAAGAGACACCTGGGGGAGTGTCGTGCAAGACAAGGTGTCTGCTACCGGTGTGGGGAGCCAAGACATACGATGAGGGACTGTTAGACTCAGATTGGTGCTGCTCTTGCTCCTAAACCTGCTCGAGGAGGCTACCAGGCGCCACGTGGAGGCCAACAGCTGAATATGGCCCCAGCTAGGGTTTTTGCTTTGACACCAGGTGATGCTGAGACATCTGGCGACGTGGTGACAAGTATGGTTAATATTTTTTCATTTAAAGTTATTACACTTTCTAACTCATGGGCCACGCACTCGTTTGCATATGTGGAATGTGTTAAATTGTGTGGGGTCGAAACACAAACACTAGATGTTGAATTATTAGTAGCTACACCAACCGGGTCAGTAGTGAGATGTAGTAGGGTGCTTCGTGGTTGTCCATTTGATGTTCATGGGAGGATTCTATCTGCTAATTTGGTAGTGGTAGACATGCATGGGTTTGATATTATTTTCGGCATGGATTGGCTAGCAGCTAATTTTGCTAGTATAGACTGTCATGCGAGAGAAGTAATTTTTAGACTGCTAGGAAGACCAAAATTCAGATTTATAGGGCCACAAGTGCAATCTCTACCTCTAATGGCTTCAGCCGTTCAGATGAGGAGACTGCTATTGAGTGGTTGTTAGGGATTTGTGGCCTTTGTGAAGGAAACAACAAGGAATGAAATGAAGCTCACTAGTACGCCAGTAGTAAAGGAGTTTATTGATGTGTTTTCAGATGAATTGCTGGGTTTGCCACCTGATCGTGAGGTAGGTGTAAGAACCCGAAATATGAAAAATGGGTTTAAATATTAAGAGAGGGGCAAAATTGGAAATTGCCCGGGTCAAAGGGCTATAAAAGGAAATTCTCATTTCTTCCAAGCTAAGCAAACTTAGATTTTTATCCCTCTCTCTCTCTCTCTCTAAACCTCTCCCTACTCATTCTCTCTAGAATTCTTCACCGATAGTTGACGGAATCAGAAAACGGAAGCTACCATGAGCATTGTGGAAGGATTCTCTACAACTTTTACGGATCGGAATCTCGTTTCGGAGATTTTCGGGTTTCAGCGTAAAATCGAGGTAAGGCTCGGTTTTCAATTCTGATCCGGTAGATTTGTAGGTAACTGTCTTGTAAACATATTTTGTACTGTGATTTATAGGTTTTCGAACTCGGTTTGCTATTCAGGGACCTTGGAGTTTGGGATTTGCTTATGAGGTTAGGGTAAGGGGAACTATGTTTATATTGGTTATTTTTGAAATCAGATTCGGTGGAATTGTGGTCCACGGTCCTATGTGTGTTTTGTCTACTCATTTAGGGGGATCTAACGAGGAAAACTATGGATTTTTCATTATTACAGTTTTGGGAAAAAGGGGGTGACTGGCTGAATCCCGGGTTTTGTTGAAAACTGAGTATATATGTGATTTATACTGTGATATTGGGATGGCCATGCCTTGACTTTGTTTAAACTGTATTTGTTTGGAAAACCATGATTTAGATTACCAAATGGGTGTGGTTTGTTTGGTTATATGAGCATGCATGTGTGTGTGATATGTTGAAATGCTAGGAGGAACGCGGTTCCGAAATTATTCCAGGTATTGAGAGTGTCCAGCTTTATATCCGAGGGCGTGTTATCGCCTGCCATGTAGGCAAGAGTGTCTTGCTCTATATCCGAGGGCGTGAGCCTATTCCGGTAGATAAAGCCGAAGGGTGTGGATCCACCAGTTTAGCGCCGGTACGATGCCATGGGAGTCGGGGACTAGTCATGTGCCGGTGGCGCCATGTTCGCGGGTTGGCTACGAGCCAACGCCGTATGTCGCGGGCCGGCTTCGGGTCGAAGAGTGTGACGAAACTGAGGATTACTGATCATGTGTATGTATTGTGACGGGGCTACGTATAAATGGCTGCCGTATGTGTGCGTGTATGCACTGTGTGAATTAGTACAGGAATGCATTTAACTGTGTGTATGTTGTATCATGATAATGCTCAAATGCCATACACTGATATAACCTATGTTCTTCCTTACTGAGAGGTGTCTCACCCCTGCTATACGTACATTTCTATAGGTCCTTGGAGTAACCGGAACTAGCGTCCTGGTGTGGGGAGCGTAGTGGCCGGTGTACTGTGTTTAGCACTAGGTAAGTGCTAGGACTGTAATTTTGGTTGGTTTCCATTTTGGGATGTATTGGGCACCCGTTTGTACGTTTTGATAAAGCATTGTGTCTACTCTTGTATAGACTCTGGTATGGTACTGCATATGTATATATAAGACCATTTTCCGCTGCATATATGATTATGATTGGATGTATTTAGGGTGCGTGGGAACCCCACGGGGTCGAACCCTCATCCTTTGTATTGTATCTGTGATGATTTGTATGATATAAGGACATGTTAGATTACAATTTTCACCCTCGGGTCCCATTTCTGGGTTCGGGGCGTGACAGTTTGGTATCAGAGCTAACTAGGTTACTAGATCTTATAGACTTGGTTAGGCTTAGTTATGAGTACATACCAGAGTATAGGATGTGGATATGGGTAGAGTTGGTTGAGGGTTGTTCGGTTGCTAGACCGGGAATTGTCGATGGTTTTCCGTGTTTTTCTTAGGATAACAATTCCAGTAAAAATAGGGCAGATCATTGATGACTTTCATGTCGGTGTGATAGAACAGACCTAGACCTGGCAGGAAGTAATTAACATGATTAGTGTAGATCATTGTGTTAACTATATGTGTTATAGGGATACTGATAGATTCCTATTGTGTTGCAGAATGGAGCCCAAGGATAATAACCTGGGAAGTGGCTCCGAGGAGACTGCGAGTGATGAGTCTCCTTCTGTGCCTCGAGGTTTGACGAGGCAGGTATTGCGGGAGATCGGGCAGAGTGTGAGGAGACGCGAGCGCTCTCCTACTGCTGCGGGGTGCACCATTGAGAGGTTCACACGTATGCATCCTCTGACGTTCTCTGGAGAACCTAACCCGACGACAGTAGAGGACTGGATGGAAAAGATTGAGAGGATCTTGGAGGTCCTGCACTGCACAGATAGGTAGCGAGTTCTTTATGCCACCTTCCAGCTATCTAGGGAGGCGGGTCAATGGTGGACTGCGGTGAGTTTGTTGGAGAAGCAGAGGGGTAGTCCTGAGGAGATGACGTGGAGCTATTTCAAGGAAGTGTTCTTTGACAAATACTTCCTGACTTCCGTACGAGATGCGAAGGCAGATGAGTTTTTTGCGCTGACTCAAGGGAGTTTGACGGTGCAGGGGTATGCGGCTTGATACATGGATCTGTCCCGCTTTGCACCATGTATGATCTCCAGCGAGTATGAGAAGACTCGGAGGTTCGAGAAGGGTTTGAGGAAGGATATCTATAGTGTCGCACACGTAGTGCCCTGGGAGTCAGCGCCGTGTGCCACGTGTCCGGTCCGCGGCCGAAGATTAAAAATAATGTTTACTTAGTTTATGGAAAATATGGAAATGTCGGTCGAGGAACCACTACCTTGGGTAGTGCGGTTACGACACAGGATTACTACCATGCCAGTTCAGGGGTAGAAATCGGGGCTACATTACCAGAGTTGGTGTGGTCGGGGAGTCAGTGTAATTGCAGAGCGGCGGAAGGTTAGGAGGCAAACACCTACCTGCATGCCGCTGTTCTTACGATACTTTTTTTGGCACGGTACCTAATTAATTTGAAATATCCCTAAGTTTCGAATAATTCTTAAACTACTCCTTTTAGAATTAATAAACACCACATGAAAAATGATAAATAAATAAATATATACATTAGATTCCCTCAAGCTTAGGGGGACGGGTAAGCCAAAAGGCTATACCGGACCCCGCAACTTAAATATAGGGTAAAAAAATGAACACTTTATAAAATACCGCGTCCCAAATTTTAAAATTGTAAGTAATAATATTATAGAAAAATAATCGTAGTGGTAGGTGATTGGGGACCAACTGTTTGCCAGAGTTGCAGAATGAATTAATAAGTAAACATAATAACTAAATAAATAAAATAGTAAATAAACTAGAGTATGAGGCTAACACAATAAGTACGATAATCAAAAGATATAATAGAAGATAAATAGCAACAACCATAATAGTAGATATTAAACAATAATATAGACTAAGCCGATAATGAGCGATATCTATAATGAGTTAAAAAGGCTACATATAAACGTTCTAAAAACAAAAATACTTAAACATACAATACTACACCACTTAATACCATTGATAACTAATTAATAAAATATCCACAAATAATAGGTCTAATACGTAATAAATTACTATTATACAATTATAAAAATTGTAATTATAAGATGTTTATTAGAATTAATAATTGAAAATCAATTGAAAATTATTATGATAATTTTAAATCGTCACTACTTTGTCCCATTTAATATTAAAGGTTTAAAAAACCAGCACTATAATAATTGCTTTTTTAAAAAAAAGAGTTTTAGTGAAGGTTTTCAAACCGTCACTAATAATATAGTATTAGTGATGATTTTATAGTATTAGTGACGGTTTGAAAACCGTCACTAATAGTTTCCTGTGAGCAATAGTGACAATTTTCAAACCGTCACTAATAATAGAGCATTAGTGACGAATTTAAAATAGTCACTAATACTATGGCTTTAGTGACGATTTTGATGGAGCTGGTGTAGAATTTATAGTGACGAACTTAGGTGTTTTAGTGACGGTTTAAAACCGTCAGTAATACTTTATTATTAGTGACGATTTCAAAAATTCGTCACTAATAAGTATTAGTAACGGCAGATATAGCGATTAGTTCAAAACTGTCACTAATACTTATAAAACCGTTACTAATACAGTTTAAAATAATTAGTGATTATTATTAATGACGATTTTGAACTGTCACTAATAACCTTATTTTTTGTAGTAGTAGTTAATCAGCACGCTTTTTCACAAAGCACATCATTCAATGCATCAGCTCATTCCACGCTCATTTGGGTAAACAAATAATCTCATATAAGATACTCCAAAAATACAGTTTAAAATAATCAAAGGTACAGTCTCTCTATATTACAATTTAATTATATATAAAATTTTCTAACGGAAGCGGAGATGATACCCGAAACCTCCAATTTTTCCAAAAACTGTAACCCAAAATTCCCGTCATTTTATCCAATAGATTTTCCCAAATAAATAACCATAACATTCGTAAAATCATAAACCATAGTTTTACCGATTCAGATTTCACAAAATAACTGATATAAACAGAAACCTCTTACCTTTCCTTGAAAATTGAAACACAAACTATATGGCTCCAAAATAGTGAACCGAGTTCCCAAAAACTAAAAATCGAAGAACAATACTTCAATATAATCCCAACTACTATAGATCTACCGAACCAAAAATGAATTCAAACCCTCACCTTGATTTTGGGATAAGACCCGAAAATCCTCAAAACAAAGATCTGATCCGCTACAATCGTAGAGATTCTCCTCCTGATCCACGTAGTAACGTTGGATCGTTGATTTGGCTAATAGAAGGTCCGAAACCAGAGAGAGAGAGAGAGAGAGAGAAGATTTTTATGTTTCTTAACCATTAAGCAAATGAAAATTCAGCTTATAGACTTTTGACCCTACCGGCCTCGTCAACGAAATGGAGCACTCGTCGACGAGCATAAGAAGGGCATTCGTTGATGATGGAGTTGCCTTGTCGACGAGCCTGAGATTTTAGAATTTTCCAAAATCCCTCGATATCTCTTCGTCGACGAGTTCTGAATTTCGTTGCCAATCAATTGAAGAGACTTCGTCAACAAAAGAAGGAGCCTTATCGATGAGCCCCGTTGATTTTCCCTTTTTAAATCCCTTCTCCTTTTCTTATTTATTTAATCCACATTTGTCGGGTTGGGTTCTTACAATTCATATAATGAAAATAAACATTTAGTTTCTTACATAATTATCCAGAAAATTTGTGATTTTAACTTTGCATTTTCACAAATAATATCTAGTAGCACAGCCCTAGACTCGAAAATTTACAATTCAAATGGTTGGCTTTTCATAACTCTGCAGAAAATCATATACATATATACATAATATTTCCATTTTTCACCAATTATTTCCTCAAAATTCCTGATTTAATATATTCCCCTTACTTAATTTCCTGAACTACGGTAGTAGGGACCCCAAAACAATGCCTGCGGCGCTCACCCGAACCCTGAATCAAAAACCCTAGTTTAATCAAATAAACCCCAAATAACTTACTATTTCAATATTTTCTCAACCCAAAACCTCAAATAAACGTTTAAACCCCTAAAAATTAGAAACCCTAACCCTTACCTCAACTTTAGAGTAATGCCTGAAAAGCCCAGTTTAGAAATCTATTCCGCTGGATGTGTAGAGAATTTCCCCTAGAACACCGTAGCAGTTTCCGTTTGTTGATTCGTATTGAATCCGGGCCAAAATCTTAGATAGAAGGCAGAAAGATGCATTTTAGAGGGACAAAAAAGAAAAAAAAAAGTGAATTCTTCATGGAAAAGCAACCTCAAATCTATTTATACACGATGTTGCCACGTGGTTTTGTCGATAAGAAAACAGAATTCGTTGACAAACCACAAAAAGGAATTCGTCAACGAGAGGATGCATTTGTCGATGAAAGCTAAAATCTGTAATTCACTCTCTCGGAATATCTTCGTCTATGATACCTAGAAGAACACTCGTCGACGAAGACGAGATTCGTCGATGAGGTCTACTGCCTTTTTCTTTAAAATTTTCCCTTTTCCCCCTTATTGTTTATTTGTCTATTCTATTTATTATATTTCCTAATTATTTTAATAATTATAATTTTCCAGGTCTCTACAAATAGAACTTGTGATCTTGGGGTCACCAAAATCACAAGTAAACCTTACTACTTGAGAGTTGCTAAAAAAGGAAAAGCACAAAATTTGCAAAAGTAAATTCCATTTTTGCACTTAAAATTTTAATGTTAAATATATAATGGATTAGAATATTTTGGCTACAAAATAATAAAAATTAATTTCCTAAAATTTGTGGTACATAATGTACTACAATTTTCGCCCAATAATGAACGTATACTATGCAATATATGATGTTCTAAAAAATAGAACGTTTTTCATTGGCAATAATTGAAGGCAATTGGGACCATTACAGTCGATTCAATGTTGAAATTATTAGATGCTCATTAGGCCAATGGCCTTGTTCCACCACCCAAATACTGATGTGGATGGCATAATTCTTTATTTATTTTGCCTTTATTTTTTTCTTATCTAGGTTTTAAACAAATTAGAAATTTATTAAAAAAATTATATTATGGTAACTTGGGATGTAAATGATTAAACTAAGTCATAGAACTATTCAAACTCCGCTCATTCTATGTATCAAGTTAGCTCGACTGTCTTTGAATTCCAAATATCGATATTGATACATTAGAGATTGCCAAATATTCAGAATTATGTTTATTTAATTATTTTTCTTCTTTTTTGGTTGAGTTTGAGTTTCAAAGTATTGTTCTCAAGCCTAATCAAGAATAGTTTGTATATTATACAAGAGATACCTTATATATTTTAATTAATTTTTAGTAATTTTTATATTTTATTTTTAAAATCAGTAACTCTTTGTTAGTTAGAAGTTGACCCGCTAATCTAATTCAATGCAAAAGAAATGTACTAGCTATTATAATTAACTTGGTCAATAGACTCAACACTTACACCAATTTTAATTCAATATAAAATAAAAAATCATTGCAGTATCCAAATATATTGAGTTACCTCAATTTTACAGTCTCCTAATTATTGAGAGTTACTTTCACATGATACAACAAGTTTAATTTAAAAAGCTTAGAAATATCAAATAATTTACAAACTAGTCAAGTAAAAAAAATTTGAATTCAAAAAATTATTCCCCTAAATATATAAATAATATCAATTAACATTTCTTAAAATTTTTTTAAAAATATATAATCAAAAGAAAATAAAAATTTTCATATTTGCTTATATTTTAATTTTTCAATATACAAAAGCATTTTGTAAAAATGTATATTTGATAACATAATTCTTTATATGGATATTTTTAAAAGTAAAAAAGTTATTTTATAAATTAAATGTAATATATACACACATACCATCAAATTTAGCCAAAATTATAAATGAATTTATTGCACAAAATTATGAAGAAAAGCTTTGAAGTTTTTAGCTGATATTATAATAGCTCATACGATTTTATTGTAAATATTATGTTTAAGAAAAAATGATACCTTAATTGAATATCATGGGTTTACAAAAATTTGTAGGTAACTAAAGTAGTTATCATCGCAAAGGATAAAATTATTTGCTATTAACAACAGTATTTTTTTTCTACAAATTTTTTTTCATTCCCACATGATTGCATTGTATATTCTTCAATCAAACGTAATCTAAAAGTCTAACACAAAAGGTTTTTTCACTTTATATTATCAAAATTTTAAATCAAATTATAAATATACGTTGTTATAACATCATCTTTGGCCACAATGCTTAAATAATCAAATTAAGGGTGAAAAAATCATTAATAATTTGAAAATAAACAAGTGCATCTTGAATTTTTTCACCATAAAATATAGAAGACAAAAACATGCATCTTAAATATTACTAGTGTATAAAACTCAAAAACAAGTTAATATATATCACAATATTTTGAATAATTTTTTTTATTTTAATAATTGTTCTAATCAACTCGGTGTTTTTCAATTTCATTGTATAATTTTCTTAGTGCGTGCAATGAAGTCGTCATTTATGCAATGATTTTTTATTCAATTATATATCATTTTTTAATAATATTTATTATGAAAAATGTCATTCTAAATATAATAGCAATAAGTGCGCACAGCCATTTTCTTTAATTTTTACCTGGATTACTGGACAAATTATGAGATGAATAGCACTGCATTTGAAATGGGAAAATCAGACTGTTGCGGGGTAAAAATATGGTTGGGGTGCTCCTTCGACTCTCGTTGACCTGAAAGAAGAAAATAAAGGCTTGGAGGACCTGGGGTGTACTCCGGGGGGCCACTCCGATGCCTAAGTAAGGGAAATACTTTTAGAAAGGCTGAATGCAACAGTATAATTGTGTTGAATGACTTACCTTTGCTTGCATCCCCAGTCCCTACTTATAGGGGCTTGAGTTGACCATTGGTTGGCTCAGATTTATTGCGTGAGGGCGTGAATCGCTCTTCAGCCATAAGTGCGTGCGCCTGTTACTCTGTTTTTAAGGGCGTCGGCGTGAATCTCTCCTTCTCTTTATTAGGTCAGAGCTAATCACTCGTCAGAAAGTCAGACTTGGAGAAAGTATGAGACGGGCGTTGACCTGCCCTAATTAGCGTGATTTATTATGGACATATCAGTTGTCCCCCCCTTAGTTTCAAATTTCTAGATAGAATTTTGAATCATTATTTGTGTTTGCGTCTTTCGGTTTTAATACTTCATCGTCTTCCCTCCCTCTCTCTCCTTTTTTTTTTTTTTTTGCTAGGATACTTGAGTAGCTCATGCCGACCGTTTGCGCCGAGCTGTTTTGTGTGGAGCTGTTTCTGCCAAGCTGTTTGGGGCCGAGCTCTTTTCACCGAGCTCTTCGAAGCAGGACCCGTGCCGAGCTCTTTTGTCCGAGCTGTTCGTACCGAGCTCTTCGAGGAAGCATTCGTGCCGAGCTGTTTTCTGCCGAGCTATTCGTACCGAGCTCTTCGAGGAAGCATTTGTGCCGAGCTCTTTTGTCCGAGCTGTTCGTACCGAGCTCCTCGAGGAAGCATTTGTGCCGAGCTCTTTTGTCCGAGCTGTTCGGGCCGAGCTCCTCGAGGAAGAACTCGTGTCGAGCTCTTTTGTCCGAGCTCTTTGAAGCAGGACTCGTGCCGAGCTGCTTTCTGCCGAGCTGTTCGTACCGAGCTCTTCGAGGAAGCATTCGTGCCGAGCAGTTTTCTACCGTGCTTTACGTACCGAGCTCTTCGAGGAAGCATTCGTGCCGAGCTGTTTTCTACCGAGCTTTTCGTACCGAGCTCCTCGAGGAAGCATTTGTGCCGAGCTGTTTTCTACCGAGCTTTTCGTACCGAGCTCTTCGAGGAAGCATTCGTGCCGAGCTGTTTTCTACCGAGCTTTTCGTACCGAGCTCTTCGAGGAAGCATTCATGCCGAGCTGTTTGTACCGAGCTTTTCGAGGAAGCATTCGTGCCGAGCTGTTTTCTGCCGAGCTTTTCGTACCGAGCTCTTCGAGGAAACATTCGTGCCGAGCTGTTTTCTACCGAGCTTTTCGTATCGAGCTCTTCGAGGACGCATTCGTGCCGAGCTGTTTTCTACCGAACTTTTCGTACCGAGCTCTTCGAGGAAGCATTTGTGCCGAGCTCTTTTGTCTGAGCTGTTTTCTGCCGAGCTTCTTGGACAATCAGGCCGAGCTGGCCAACCTATTCGGCTGTGCGACGTTACACATAATGCTCGTTGCTTGGCTTTCCGCGTAATGAGTCGTGCTCGTCTGTTGGGTTGTTCTGACCTCACGAGTCGTGCTCGTCAGTTTGGGCTTTCCGTGTAATGAGTCGTGCTCATTTTGTTGGGTTGTTCTGACCTCACGAGTCGTGCTCGTCAGTTTGGGCTTTCCGTGTAAAATGAGTCGTGCTCATTTTGTTGGGTTGTTCTGGCCTCACGAGTCGTGCTCGTCAGTTTGGGCTTTTCCGTGTAATGAGTCGTGCTCATTTTGTTGGGTTGTTCTGGCCTCACGAGTCGTGCTCGTCAGTTTGGGCCGTCCTCCGTATGAGTCGTGCTCATCTGTTGGTTGGTCACCTCACGAGTCGTGCTCGTCATTTTGGGCCCTGCGCCAATGAGTCGTGCTCATTTATTGGGTCGTCCTTCGCGCTTTCCCGAGGCACCTGCACACTTCTGCCCTGCGAGAGATATCTAAAAGCAGGTATTAAATGCGTCCTACCTTGGGAAGTGGGTTGGAGGACAGCGTTATTGATGGCCATCCGTCTGTTGCTGTGTCCGAGGCAACTTGTTGTTTCCGAGGTGGCGTTTGTCCTCGGGAAGCCTCGTCTGTGCATTTGTCAGAGATTTTCTGTTTCCTATGCCTCCCTCGAGACGCAATCCTTCTCGTCAATGAAAATTTTTGAGATTCCCGCCCCAGGGATTCGTGTCCTCCTCTCTATATAAAGGACGGTGGACTCCTTCTTTCCGCACTCGTCTTCATTCCAAGAGGACTGCTTCCTTCTCTACTCCTCTCCATTCCACGAGTCCCTTATTCGGTGCTAGGTATGCTTTCCTTTCTATAGTATTTTTGTCTTGTTGTTCTTCTTGTTCTTCATTGTTCTTGCGCTAGTTTTGTATGTTTGATCTTCTCTTGTAAGATTGCCTTGTTGTTTGTGTGAAATTACTGTCTTGATCTGTGTTGGCTTCCCTTCTTCTTGATCTTTGCTGTTTGCTTGCTCCGCTTGACCCTTAGTATTTCCTTCAAGATTGTTTTCTTTCCTATGGAGACCTCCTCACAGCCCTTTAGGGTACCTACAACAGTGCGGAGCGCTCGTTGTGAGCTCTCCTCGTCTGACCTGCAGAATGCCCGTTATTTCTTTGCTGTTCCATCGAATATCACTGTTAGGTTACCTTCTGCTACCGAGTCAGCTCTTGACCAAAAATCCGAGGAGCTCTGCCTCTATACCGATTATCTAGACTTGGGTCTCAGGCTCCCTTTTTCCCCTTTTGTTTCTAGCGTACTACGTTTTTATCGCATAGCACCATCACAACTCGTTCCGAACTCTTATCTTTCGCTCACTTGTTTTACTGTACTCCTGCTCCGCTTGGGCCATCAGCCTACCGTCCCCCTTTTTAGAAGTTGCTTCCAAATGCGGTCTCATTCCGCAGAGAAGGAGCTATATTATTTCAACTCTCTACCAGGCTATAAACTCTTCTCACCAGGCAGTTCTTCCATCCATAATTGGAAGACCCGTTACTTCTTTGTCTCGGGAGAGTTGAACTACAACGGATCCTTTGTCTGGTCTTCTCCTCTTGATGGTAACGTTGCTATCTTTCCCCAGCCTCTTTTTCAGGGCTTACAAGTAGGTTATCCGTCTAACCCATTTTTCTCTTTTCACCCTTTTTTTCCTTTGTAGTTCGGGTGCGTCATCTCCTTCCCAGACTTTCCCCCGAAAAGCAGGCCACCCTGAAAGAACTTCGCACACTTGGTGAACGGGGTATTATCTCTCATGAGGAGCTGCTCCAGGAGCGTGTCCTTGTGCAGTGGGGAATCAGCCCCGTTTCCTCAA
This sequence comes from Malania oleifera, assembly GCF_029873635.1. Taxonomy (NCBI): domain Eukaryota; kingdom Viridiplantae; phylum Streptophyta; class Magnoliopsida; order Santalales; family Ximeniaceae; genus Malania; species Malania oleifera. The sequence goes on from NC_080417.1 coordinate 143,491,274, forward strand.
GTCATTCTCTCCCCTGATTTTGTGTATGTGTACGTTCAGGTGTTACCTTTACTGTGGGTGTTCTTACTCTATTTCTCTTTTATACTCGCAGATATGGACTTCACCAGGTATGAATCGCTCATGGGAGAAGCTAGAAAGCAAAGGGTGAGTCGGAGTAGGAAGAAGAGAAGAGAGGTCGAGGGAGAATCCTCTCAAAGGGAAGTCCCTGCAGTAGGTGACTCCGGCGCCCTTACTGACGAGGTGCCTGCAGCTCCTCCTACGCACTCGCAGGCTCAGGTGGAAGCCATTTTTCACGAGCCAACCCGTTCTGCGTCTGCTCTCCGCCGGGCTGTTCACGCCGAGGACTTTGTGCAGGCGCAGTGTACCCTTCCTGACGCTCTCGCGGCGAAAATCCGCCATACTTCGTACCAGGTGTCTACTTTACTTGCTTTATAATTTTTTTTTTTTTTTTTTTTACTTATGCCTGCTCTCTCTAACTGTTCCATGCCTTGGACCTTTTCCCAGCTGGCGACGATGGCTCTGGCCCAGGAGGAGAAAGTCGCGGAAATGTATCGCCAGACACTGGACGCAAGGGAAAAATATGTCCTCGCTCAGAACCAACTGCACGAGACCGAGCTCCGCGAGCAAGCTCTGAAGGCAGAGATCGATCGCCTTCGTAGGGAGGAAATTCCTGCCCGAGAAGCTACTGCTGCTGCTTCTGCTTCCCGAACTGCAGTGAAGAAATACAAGGACTCCAATCAATTTGTTATCGACACCTCTAAAGCTTACCGAGTTGGATTCAGGAGGTGTCGTGATCAAGTGAGGACTAAACATCCCGAGATCCCTCTTGATGGTGTAAGCTCTCATGGCTATGGCGAGGAGAGCCCCGAGTCTGCGGAGGATCTGGAAGAGGATGAAGAAGGGGAGGAGGAGGAGGAGGCTGGAGATGGGAGCAAAGCAAATTAGTCTGTAGGAACAGAATATGTATTTTGAATTTTTCATCCTTTATTGATGTAGTGCAACTTTTGTAAGCGGCACTTTTATTACAGCGCTGCAAGAAGCGTTTTTTTTTTTAATAATAGTATTTCTTTAACATTTCGGAATTCCACGTGTTCTTAATTTCTTTCCCCCCTACATCCTCCAACTTGTATGTCCCGGGTTTTATTTCTTCTGTGACTCTGTATGGGCCCTCCCAATTAGGCTTTAACTTGTGCGACCCCTGCTCGGACGGGTTGTTTCGCCTCTTCCTCAGGACTAAGTCTCCTGAATGGAAATTCCTTATTTTGACGCGATTGTTGTAGTACTTGGCTACCCTCTGCTGGTACGCTGCAACTTTTAAACTCGTCTGATCCTGTCTCTCTTCCAGTAGGTCTATTTCTGATCTGAGCTCCTCGCTGTTGGTCTGCTCGTTAAAGTATTTCCTTCGCCAAGAGGGTAGGCCCACCTCTGCCGGGATGACTGCTTCTGCGCCGAAGACAAGCATGAACGGGGTTTCCCCTGTTGCTGCTCTCTTAGTGGTGTGGTACGCCCATATAACGGAAGGGAGTTCCTCTGCCCATCTACCTTGCATGGATTCGAGTCGGGTCCTCAGTCCGTGCAGAATCGTCCGATTCATGTTCTCTACTTGTCCATTGCTCTGTGGGTGTGCCACTGACGCGAAGAGAAGCTTAATAGACAGGTCCGAACAGAACTTTTTGAAGCGCTCGTTGTCGAACTGCTTCCCGTGGTCTGTAACTATCGCTAAGGGAATACCATAGCGGCAAACTAATGAGGTCCACACGAAGCGTGTAATATTCCGCTCTGTTATGGTGGCTAGGGGTTCGGCCTCTACCCACTTAGTGAAATAATCTATTGCTACCAACAAGAATTTTTTCTGGCCAATCGTCTGTGGAAGAGGTCCAAGGATATCTATCCCCCACTGAGCAAAAGGGCAGGGACTGGTTAGAGGAGAGAGTAGACTTGAGGGGGCGCGTGGCACAATTGTGCACCTTTGACATCTGTCACATTTTTTTACGAGCTCGACCGCGTCCTTCTTCATTGTGGGCCAGTAAAATCCCTGTCGCATAGCTTTGTGAGCTAGAGCCCTGCTGGCAAGATGGTTTCCGCATACTCCTTCGTGGATTTCTCGTAGTATGTATTCCCCTTCGTCTTTGCCTAGACATCGGAGGTAGGGCAGTGTCAGGGATCTCCTGTAGAGCTCCCGGCCCATCAACATATATCTTGCCGCTTTCCTCCTCACCTTTTGAGCCTCCTTATTATCTCTTGGTAAGGATCCGTCTTGGAGGTACAGGAATAAGGATGCTCTCCAATCGTCCTTGCTGAATTCGGACGCCACTGAGTTAATTCTGTCCTCCTCGTATGAGGGTTTTCCTATGCGTTCAAGATAGATAGTGTCTTTCCATTCTGAACCGGTTGCTGAGGCTAATTTCGCTAGTGCGTCCGCCTTTTTATTCTCTACTCTCGGTACGTGTTCTATGTCGAACTGGACGAATGCCTCTATGTATTCTCTTGCCTTGGAGAGATACTTCTTCATTCTTGGATCCCTAGCTTCGAATTCTCCTTTGAGTTGCTCTACCACCAGCTGGGAATCACTCAATACTTTGATCTGTGCCACCCTTAATGCCTCCGCCAATCGCAGGCCGGCTAACAGGGCTTCGTACTCCGCTTCGTTGTTGGTTGCGGTGAATTCCAATTTTAGGGCAAAGAGAGTTTCGTTGCCCTCCAGGTCAGAAAGGATGAAACCAGCTCCCCCCCCCAGCAGCATTAGAGGACCCATCAACGTGCAGTGTCCACTCCTTCGACTTTGTGGATGACTCGGGGAGCCTTTCTGCTGTAAAATCCGCGAGTACCTGAGCCTTGACCGCGGGCCTCGTTTGATACTGTATGTCGAATTCACTTAATTCTACCGACCACCTCGTCATTCTCCCCGAACTCTCTGGTCGCTGTAGAATTTGTCTCATGGGCAGGTTTGTTAACACGACAACCCTATGGGCTTGAAAATAGGGTCTTAACTTGCGCGCCGCACAGATGATGGAGAAGGCGGTTTTTTCCACCATACAATAGTTCTTTTCGGCGCCACTTAACACCTTACTTGTGTAGTATATAGGCTGGTGCTTTTTACCCTCTTGCCGAACCAAGACCGAGCTGACGGCATTCTCTGTGGAAGCTATATACAGATAGAGGTCTTCTCCATTCTTTGCTTTTGTCAGGAGAGGAGGGGATCCGAGGTATTGCTTGAGCTGCTCGAAGGCTACCTCCTGATCTTCCCCCCATTCGAATCCTCCCTTCTTCCGCAGTGCTCTAAAGAAAGGTAAGCCTTTATCTCCTTAGCAGGAGATAAATCTACTGAGGGAGGCTATCCTTCCGGTCAGAACTTGTATCTCCTTTTTAGTCCTTGGAGCTTCCATCTCCAGCAGCGCCTGTATTTTATCTGGATTTGCTTCTATACCTCTGTGAGTTACCATAAAGCCCAGGAATTTACCTGCAGAAACGCCGAACACGCACTTCGAGGGATTCAACCTCATGTGGTACCGACGGAGGAGCTCGAACGTTTCCCTCAGGTCTTTACAATGTTGCCCTACTTCCATGCTCTTCACCAACATATCGTCCACATAAGCTTCCATTGTTTTTCCGAGCTGTTCTTTAAAAATCTTGTTCACTAGCCTCTGGTATGTGGCCCCCGCATTTTTTAGGCCGAAGGGCATCACCCGGTAACAATATAAGCCCCTTTTGGTGACGAAAGAAGTTTTTTCCTCATCGGCGGGACTCATAGGGATTTGGTTGTACCCTGAGTAAGCGTCCATGAAGCTGAGGAGCTCGTGACCCGAGGTCGAATCTACTAGCTGATCAATTCGAGGGAGAGGAAAACTATCCTTTGGGCACGCTTTATTCAAGTCCGTGAAGTCTATGCAGGTGCGCCATTTTCCATTGGGCTTTCTGACCAGGACCACATTGCTCAGCCACTCGGGGTAGTCCACTTCTCGGACGAAGTTGGCCTGCAACAGTTTCGTCACCTCTTCGTCAATTATTTTGATCTGTTCCATCGCGAAGCTCCTTTTTTTCTGTTTTACAGGTCGGTGGTTGGGGTTGACCTGCAACCTGTGCTCTATTACAGCAGGGTCGATGCCGGGCATATCTGCTGCCGACCATGCGAACAAATCAGAGAATTCGTTTAAGAGTTTAGTCAACTCTGCTTTCAAAGTATCGGGCAAGTGATTCCCTATCTGTACACTTCTTTCGTGGTGGCCTTGCAGTGGTATGTGTTTGATATCTTCGTGTAATGTACTGATCTGGGGATACTCTCCTCTGACCTCCAGGTCTTCCACCGTAAGAGCTTCTTTGGCCTCCATCTTCCCTTTTAAGGCCATTACGTAGCAACTCCGAGCAGCGGCCTGATCTCCTTTGGCATATCCTATTCCTTGTGGTGTAGGGAACTTAACTTTGAGGTGGTATGTTGATGTTACCGCTCGAACTGTGTTAAGGAATGGACGACCCAAGATGACATTGTATACCGAAGGTCGGTCAACCACCAGGAACTCTGTCAACGTTGTTACCTGCTGCGGGGTCGTTCCTATTGTCACTGGTAAAGTGATGGTTCCCAAGGGGTGAACAGTGTCTCCCCCAAATCCTACCAAAGGGGTCGAGACGGGCTTCAATCGCTCCTTGCCAATCTTCATCCCTACCAAGACCGACCAGAACATGATGTTGGCTGAGCTCCCATTGTCTACCAGTATACGTCTCACCAGGTAATTGGCTACGAGTAGGGAGAGCACTAGTGCGTCATCATGCGGTTGCTGTACTCCCTCTTCATCTCCGCTGTCAAAGGTTATGGCGTCACCTTTTTTGTTTCGTTTGCTACTGGTTTCCCCCTTTTCTATAGTCAGCACCTGTTTAGCATATCTTTTGCGTGCACTTCCACTATCTCCTCCACTGGCGGATCCTCCGAAGATCACCGCAATTTCCCCAATAGCTTGCTCTTCCTTCTCTTTTGCGCCGGGCCTCCTCTGCTCAATTGGTTCTCTTTGTGAATTTTCTTTCTTGACAAATCTTGATAGATGTCCCCTTCTTATTAGGACTTCGATTTCTTTCTTCAGCTGAATGCATTCTTCTGTGTCATGGCCGTGATCCCTATGGAATGCGCAGAACTTGGACATGTTCCGCTTATGTAGAGGCGTTCGCATAGGTTCAGGCCATGATACGTAGTCCTTCTTTTTGATCTGCATCAGCAACTCTGAGCGCGGTACATTTAGAGGTGTGTAGGTGGAGAACTTGTTATGTTGTCCTCTACTCTTTTGACCTGTTTGCAGCGCACTAGTTTCGTGCCTTTTTGTAGGTCTATACGCGTCTCCGGATTCTCTGCCGTTGTTTCTCCTTTTCCGCTCCAGACGATTTCCTCTCGTATCCATCATCTCCTCCAGGTTAATGTATTTCTCTGCTCGAATCATTAGCTCCCCCATGTCCACGGGAGGTTTTTTCCCAAGGGAGTATAAGAAACTTCCGGGTTGGAGAGCCGTTGTCAGGGCGGCCAAGGCTACCCCCATGTCCAAGTTGCGGATTTCTAAGGTCGCTGTGTTGAAACGGTGCATAAAGTTCTTTAAAGTCTCCCGGTCCCCTTGCACCATACTCATTAGATGGCCTGTTGTTTTGGCAACTCTCCGGCTACTAAGGAAGTGGCCAATGAACATTTGCTCCATCCCTTGGAAGGAACCAACAGATCCTGGTCGAAGAGTTCGATAACAGTCTCTGGCGGTACCCTTAAGGGTGGTAGCAAACGCTCGGCACATGATGGCGTCCGGAGCCCCTTGCAGCTGCATTAACATTTTGAAATTTTCCAGGTGATCAATGGGGTCAGACAAACCTTCGTATCTTTCAAAGGTGGGCATCTTGAATCTGCTGGGCAATGGAGCTTCCATGATCTCTTTGCTGAAAGGAGATTCCGCGCATTTTAGGGATGTTTCCCCATGGTAGGGCCTGGTTCTGCCCTCTTTCATCATCTTCTCTATGTAATCTATCTTCTTTATTCTTTCCTCGAGCTCGGTGGATCTTTGTTGGTTGACGTCCACGCTGTTTGCATCTTCTACCTTCTTGCTGGGTTGAGTTTTCTCTTCTTTCTCCCTTAGTTCGTCAGCTTGTTGATCTGCGCTGGGTTTCTTTTGCGGTTGGGGAAGGACGTGCCCCTCTTGACTCTTCTGTTGTAAGAGTTGGTTGAGCATGTCCTTCATTTCCTTCTGGAAGGCAAGGAACTCCTCCCTACTGACACCAGATGAATCGGAGGTCCATTGGATGGATTCGGATGGTTCTTTGTTATCAGGGAAGGAGGTGGAATTGCGTGAGGTCGGCATTGCTTGAATGTTTGAAAGTCAAGAGCAAGATAATATTGCTTCCTAAAAGTGAGTTCCCACAGACGGCGCCAACTGTTGCAGGGTAAAAATATGGTTGGGGTGCTCCTTCGACTCTCGTTGACCTGAAAGAAGAAAGTAAAGGCTTGGAGGACCCGGGGTGTACTCCGGGGGGCCACTCCGATGCCTAAGTAAGGGAAATACTTTTAGAAAGGCTGAATGCAACAGTATAATTGTGTTGAATGACTTACCTTTACTTGCATCCCCAGTCCCTACTTATAGGGGCTTGAGTTGACCATTGGTTGGCTCAGATTTATTGCGTGGGGGCGTGAATCGCTCTTCAGCCATAAGTGCGTGCGCCTGTTACTCTGTTTTTAAGGGCGTCGGCGTGAATCTCTCCTTCTCTTTATTAGGTCAGAGCTAATCACTCGTCAGAAAGTCAGACTTGGAGAAAGTATGAGACGGGCGTTGACCTGCCCTTATTAGCGTGATTTATTATGGACATATCACAGACATTCAGGATTATAGGCTCCACTAAGTATGGTGGGGCTCACCACAAAAGTTTTTTTTTTTTGGGGTTAATTTAGACATATTTTAATATTTTTTTAATAATTTAAAACTAATTAAAATCTTATTATCTCATTTAAAATTATTTTAAATCTACCTTGAATTGTGTTGCCACTAATAATAACTAGCGTCAGGGGGCAATATTTGATTCGCTAAAAAAATGTCGGCAAGCATTTCCATTTGGATAGGACAGGATGGCAGGAAATGAGCCACTGAATTTGAGAAGATATTTCCCCAACAAATGGGTTAAATAAGATGGTACTTTTGGTGGCTCCCAAAAAAATTGATCACAACATCACTTAATGATTTGTCTGCACATGTTGCGCATGGGAAAGTCATGCACATTGATAGGACCACCTAGGGTGATCAGACAGTTTGGTTTGATGAAATTAGGTTAATTAATTGAATTAATTAAAATTTTTAATTAATGATAACTATTAATCGAATTGACCGAATAGAGGGGCCTCCCCCGAACCGAACCCGACCGAATTACCTTTTCGGGTAATTCGGTTAATCGAATTAATTTGAAATTAATTAATAAAAATATAATATAATTATAGATTTTTTTACCAAATACTAATTAACATATTAACATATTAACCAATTAGCATATACTAATTAACATATTAGCAAATTAACATAGTTTAAATTTTAATTAATTATTAAATCGGTTATTTTGGTCAACCGAATTAACATTCCTCTTAACCGAACCGATTAACCGATTAACCGAACTTTATAAAATCATAACCGAACCGACCGATCTTATGTTCTTAAACGAACTGAACCGACCAATTTCGGTCGATTAATTCGGTTAATTCAGGTTTCCCGAATTATGCTCACCCCTAAGACCACTAGAAAGGTCATGAGTGTATCCTTAAAACTTGAAAACATATTTGTCCAATCATCATAAGATAGAGGTCGCCTAGTCAGCAAGAATGAAGATTACCCAATTATCAAATGATAGAGCTGAGTAGCACATAATATCGAGCATACTAATGTAAAAATCCCCAACATGATAATTTTGTCAACCATAATAAGTAAGTCTTTTAATGCTTAGAAAAGTCACGAATTTATGATTAAGATTAATGTTTAAAAACATTCTAAATTTATGATTTATGTTATTTGTAACTCCAAGTTTAACTTAGAAAATGAGTATAAATAATATGTATTTTTATCCGATACATAACCTACAACTAATTCAACCAATTCTAAGCACATAATATAATAACTTAATGCTAAACAAGCTTAAAGACTTTTTTATCCTTCTCCCTCTTTCCTTCTTACTTTCCTCTACCTTTGACCTACTACTTCTCATCCCTTTTCTCCCTCTTCTAATTTGTGTCTAATCACCTCCTTGCCCTTTCCTTCTTTATACGATTTTCTATAAATTCAACAATTCTTTTCCCACAATCTCTATTTTACATTTTAGCGGGTATTCCTTACATAATAGGACAATCTTTCTCACACCTCTGATGGTTGTCAGCATGTCAAGCATAAATCATCTATATTTACCACTTCTCAAACCAATCATAACCACCCACACCTTTAAAAAGTGTTGGACACCCATTTGCTATAAACAATACACATTTTATTTTAGTCCTACCTTATTACATTGTATTGGTAGGATAGATAATCCATCCATAAATAGTCTAAAACAAAAACAAAAATTGTACAACTCTCTTAATATGTGTAACTAAGTAATCATTTATGCAATAATCACTTACATACCATTTTTCAACAGTATTCATCATGCAAAATGTCATTTCAAAAATAAAACGAAATAATTTTAAAAATTTAGACTAGTACAAGTGTATGCATGTGTGCGCATGTTTCACATTTGAGCATAATTCTCGCATAATTGGTAAAAGCGGGAAGTGCAAAACATGACAACAATAGCCACTTGTTCAACAATTTGGGCAGTAAGATGGAGCCCATATAGACCTAGTAAAATGAATACAAACCTGTTAATCCCAATCGAATTTGACCTGATTTAACCAACTTAATACCAATCCACTCGTTAAATGATTTAGATATGGTTTTGAATTTTATATCTACTCCCTAAATGGGTTGGGTCGAGTTTTTCCTGCAAAAAACCCGCTTAAAAAGCCGCTGCACCTACACTTGCTTGACAACTTCAGCTAGTCAACCCCTTCGACGGGTCGGCGCCTCTCCACAGCCCTTGCGCCGTCTAGTGCTCTCCTTCCTCGCGGCTGATGGCGTAATTCGTAGCGCACACCAGTGCACCACCATCCACCCCATGCTCTCTCTCTCTCTCTCTCTCTCTCTCTCTCTCTCTCTCTCTCTCTCTCTCTCTCTCTCTCACGCGTTGCGTAATTGTGTTCACCACCCCACTTAGGCCCACTGCACTCCTACGCAAGACACCGTGCATAGGAGTCACATGACCACTACTCGCAAGTCCTTAAATTTGCACCTCAATGTTAGGGTGGAAATGAATTCTTAGAATTAAGTAAAACTCCCAAAAATATTAACCATTACGTATTCTGTGATTTTATTTTTGAGAGACATTTTGGCTAATATTTGAGACTTCAAAGAGTTGTGGTGGCTTCTATATTTTTTGTATTTTTCATGAATTATTCTTAAAATTGAGGTAAAATTCGAAGTGGAATTATAGAGGCTTGTCATTTTTATATTTTCCGAGAGGATTTGAGATTCTCCTTGTTTTTACTTTTTCCACTTACCCATGACATGCCCTTTTTCTTTTTTCTTACGTATCATGACTGTTCTGGATTAATCTTTTTTAATATAGTCTCCATATATCCTTAATCAATTATATCTTCTGCATGGTTGGATTGAGTATGCAATTCTGATCAAATTCTTTTTCTCTCCAATTGGCAGTGGTGCAGAGTATGCAATTGTGAATATTAATCTTATTTGTTCATTCTTCCTTTATTTGTTCGGTCAGTAACATTGCTAGCATTTGATTTTCCTTTTTTCTATTTTTGCAGTTCATTACTAGGAATAGAAATAAATTATTACAATTCAAAATAAATTATTAATAAAATAATAATAAAATTATATTTGAGAATAGCGAATTATTTGCCATCCGTCATGAGTTATCTGATCCAAACCGCCATCAATTTGTCACTTAAATGAGTCGAATATGATTTATAGTTTTTTTACCCGATAATCTGTTTAATTCATCACTAATTATTCAACCTGATCCACTTTATCAAGTCTAAGCCCACACACCTATTTTCTTTTTATAACTAGCTTGCCTGTCAAATTATAAGATGAATGGGCTGAAAAGGGAAAATAGACATTTAGGATTGTAGGTCCCAATAAGTGGGTGGGGTTAACTACATAATTTTTTTGATTAATTTATATAATTTTTAATATTTTTTAACAACTTAAAACTAATTAAATTTTTACTATTTTATTTCAAATTATTTTAAATCTACCTTCATCTATGTTGCCCCCCACGTAGTTGATCCCCTCAAAGCAATATCAATTAACCCAAATTTTTAAACAAATCTATTATTAAATGTTTTGATTGCGCCACCTAAATAAGAAAAGTGGAGCGGGCCGGGGGTAGTGCCCTGTGGCCACCACCGGGCATGCATTTCCCCTGAGACATGACAGGAGGGCATAAATAAGCCATTAAATTTTTTTGAGAAGATAGTCCACAATAAAGTTCTCTTTCCCAACAAAATGGTTGGCCTAGATGATATTTAATTTGATAGTTCTTAACTATAACACTTTAGACTGAGCATTATACATGATTCATATAGCCTGAAAATGGAAGATCAATTGTTAATTCCCCATTTTTAAGGTGTGATGGGCTCATAGGGTTAGTTAGGCTAAGGACTATGACACATATTTGGTGTAACATACTAGTAGAATAGGATTGACCTATGAGGGGCTACTAGCCATTTTACGTGAGACAAGTATAGACACTTCACAATAAAGTTCTCTTTCCCAACAAAGTGGTTCGGCAAGATGGTACTTGATTTGATGATTCTTAAATATGATTTACTTGTTTTTGGGGCTAAGCATTATGTATGATACATATAACTTGAAAATGAAAGGCCAACTGTTAATTCCCTATTTTTAAGGTGTGATGGGCTCATAGGGTAGGCTAGGCCAAGAACTGTGACACATGTTTTGTGTAACATACTAGTAGAATATGATTGGCCTATGAGGGGCTCTTAGCCCTTTTACACGAGATAAGTATAGACACCTCACAATAAAGTTCTCTTTCCCAACAAAATGGTTGGGCAAGATGGTACTTGATTAGGCGATTCTTAAATATGGTTCACTTGATTTTAAGGCTGAGCATTATGTATGATTCATATAGCTTGAAAATGGAAGGCCAATTGTTAATTCTCTATTTTTAAGGTCTGATCGACTCATAGGGTAGGTTAGGCTAAGAATTGTGATGCATGTTTGGTGTAACATACTAGTAGAATAGGATTGGCCTATGAGGGGCTCTTAGCCCTTTTACATGAGATAAGTATAGGCACCTCACTTTGTACGGAACTTATATAATATAGATGGGCATAATTTATTAATATAATAAAAAAAATACAAGAAAAAAAAATTGAATACATTGAAAAGCATTGAATACATTAAAAAATAAAAAAATGAAAATGAAATAAAGTGTGTAGACACCCCAATGTGTCTCGAGCTCATATAACAAAATTTAATAAATTTTTTTATTTCATGGAAAAAATTAAAAAGAAAGATGAGATACAAGAAAAATAAAATATAGAGAAAATTCCGAATGCGTCAATTTTACATTGAAAATAACGAAAAAAAAAATACAAAAAAGGGAAAACATAAAATTAAGAGTCGGACTCTCCAATTCCATGCTGGCACTTGCACACACGCACAAAGGAAGCGATCAGGAAAATCAGCAATAAAGATTAATTGATAGAAACACGTACGGAACGGTCTAAAACAATGACCTAGGATCCTTGAAACCTAAAAACCACTGAACATTACTTCTCTATAATCTTAACTACTGTACAACTATCTAATCGAAATCGAAATCAGATCTTTACCTCAATTTTTGAGAAAATATGAAAATCTTCAAAATGACGATCTGATCCGTTATATTTGTAGAGTTTTCTTCTCTGATCTACGCAGATACCTTTGATTTTCGAAAAGATGACAAATAGCGAAGGATTGTAGAGAGAGAGAGAGAGAGAGAGAGAGAGAGAGCTTTTGGGTTATCTTAGCCCTTAAGCAACTAAAAAGGATATTTATAGGGCATTTAACCAAGTCAAACTCGTCATGAGGTGGTGCCTTCGTCAACAAGCCAGCCACGCAATTCGTCGATGAAGCCCCACCTTCATCGACGAGCCCGCCCGGGTATTTCTTTGGCTTGCTCGGTATTCCCTCATCGACGACATTTTGAATTTTGTCGATGAGGTACTAAATAAACTTCGTCGATGAACCTTCTGCCTTCGTTGACGAACCCTGCTACACTACCCCTTTCTCTTATCTATTTTCCTTATTTACGGGTTCGGGTCTCTACAATCTTCCCTCCTTATAAAAATTTCATCCTCAAAATTCATTAATTGTTGTTAAGCATAATTTTATTTTTCAACTACGTTATACCAAAGAGTCGGAAGCTACCCACATAGCAGCTCCGACCCAAATTTATTACATACCCTCACATATGGTGGAGGAATACCGTAGTTACAATATGATGTTTTGGAAGATTACATGCACAAACAAAACTCTCCCAAAAATTGAATCACCTATACTTCTATACATACCTATGTACTATGAAAATAACTGCGGGTACTTCTGGCGTATTTTTGACTCTAGTTCCCATGAAACTTCTTCCATTGCATGGTTACGCCATAATACCTTTGCTAGCGGTATCTCCTTAGTCCGTAACTGTTGAACTTTCCGATCTGATACCTGTTCTGGTACCCCTTCATATGATAAAACATCATTGATCTCTAGAGGTTCGTAATACAGTACATGTGATGGATCGGGTACGTACTTCCTTAGCACTGATACGTAAAATACTTCATGGACTCTGGATAGTGCTGGGGGTAAAGCCACTTGATAAGCAACCGAACATATCCTTTCTAGGACCTCAAAAGGCCCATATTACCGAGGACTTAGCTTCCCTTTCTTTCCAAACCTCATCACCCCTTTCATTGGAGCGATCCTCAGAAATACCATATCTCCTACCTCGAATTCCAACTCTCGCCGATGAGTATCAGTATAACTCTTCTGTCAGTTCTGAGCTACCTTAATTCTTTCCCTGATCAACTCGACCTTTGCAGAGGCCCGCCGAACCAGTTCTAGACCCAATATTTGTCGCTCACCTACTTGATCCCAGTACAATAAAGATGGACACCGACGACCATACAGTGCTTTATAAGGTGCCATCTCTATGCTAGTCTGGTAACTGTTGTTATATGCAAACTCAACAAGTGGTAGATATCGTATCCAACTATCACCAAAGTCCAGTATACAAGCCCGCAACATATCCTCTAAGGTCTGAATAGTCCTCTACGACTATCCATCCGTCTGCGGGTAGAAAGACGTACTGAACTTCAGTTGTGATCCCAAGGCATCCTGTAAACTCTTCCAGAAATGAGATGTAAAATGCGGATCTCGATCTGAAATAATAGAAATAGGGACACCATGGAGTCGTACCACCGCCTGCACATAAAGCTCAACTAGCCTATTCAAAGAGTAGTTGACTCTAATTGGAATGAAATGTGCAGTCTTCGTCAACTGATCCACTATAACCCATTTAGCATTCTGTCTATGCACTGCTGCAGGTAATCCTGTCATAAAATCCATCGAAATGTGCTCCCACTTCCACTCGGGAATGCTAACTGGCTGAAGTGGTCCTGCAGGCCTCTAATGCTCTACTTTGACCCGCTGACATGTAAGGCACTGCTCTACAAAATGGACGATCTCTCTTTTAATGTTGGATCACCAAAAAGATTCCCTCAAATTCTGGTACATCTTCGTACTGCCAGGATGTATGGTGTAGAGTGAATGGTGTGCCTCTTCCATAATCTCGGCATCATTCGGTACACAAACCTTGCTGTGAAATCTTAATATCCCATCGCTAGAGATATTGAAATCCGGTTTCAACCCATTATCAACTTCTTCCCTCACCTCAACCAACTTTGGATCCTTCCCCTGTGCTACTCGAATCCTCTCCTTTAAGGTCGGCTATACCACCAAGCTAGCAAGAAGAGCCTAATGATTTCCTTCCCTTATTTCTAAGGCCAACCTTTCCAAGTCCATACAGATCTGGTGCTGAACTCCCACTACTGAGACCAACGCATCAATAGACTTCTGACTTAGAGCATTCGCTACCACATTAGCCTTTCCTAGGTGATAGCTAATAGTACAGTCATAGTCTTTTATCAACTCAAGCAACTTGTGCTGTCTCCTGTTCAGCTTTTTCTGGTGAAAAAATATTTAAGACTTTTATAGTTAGTAAAAATCTCACACCTTTCACCGTATAGGTAGTGCCTCCAAATTTTCAATGCAAATACTACCGCTGCTAATTCCATATCATGTGTTGGGTCGTTCTTCTCGTACTCTTTAAGTTGACTTGAAGTATAAGCAACTACTCCACCCTGCTGCATTAGAATATAACCAAAACCTTTTTTAGAGGCGTCACTGTAGATAACAAAACCACCATCCCCAAATGGAATTGTTAGAACTGGAGTAATAACCAGTCGCCGTTTCAGCTCTTGGAAACTCGTCTCGCACTCATCAGTCCAATTATACCTCACCTTCTTTCTCATGAGTCGCATCAAAGGACCTGCTAAACTGGAGAACCCTTCCACAAATCGATGATAGTAACTTGCAAGACCTAGAAAACTTCTGACCTCCTGAATATTTTTCGGTCTCGCCCAGTCCACTACTACCTCTATCTTACTCGGGTGCACCGATACACCTTCTTTGGACATTACATGCCCAAGAAATGTAATCTGTTCCATCCAGAACTCATATTTCTTTAGTTTAGCATATAACCTCTTATCCCTAAGCATTTGTAGTACCAGCCTCAAATGAACTTTATGCTCTGCAGCGCTCCTAGAATATTCTAGGATGTCATCAATAAATACCACAACGAATTGATCTAAATATTCATGAAAGACCTTGTTTATTAGATCCATAAATGTTGCAGGCGAATTAGTCAAACCAAAAGGCATAACCATAAATTCATAATAGCCATACCGGGTTCAAAATGCTGTCTTTGGGATGTCCTCCACTTTCACCTTCAACTGGTGATACCCAGATCGTAGGTCAATCTTTGATAATACTTGCGTGCCCTGAAGCTGATCAAACAAATCATCAATCTTGGGTAACGGGTATTTGTTCTTCACCATCACCTTGTTAAGCTCTCTGTAGTCGATGCACATCCTCATCGACCCATCCTTCTTCTTCATAAACAATACTAGTGCTCCTCAGAGAGAAACACTAGGTCGAATGTACCTCTTGTCTAACAGCTTTTCAGCTGTTCTTTCAAATCTCTCAATTAGATTAGAGCCATACGATATGGAGCTTTCGATATCGGCGCCGTACTTGGAGCTAATTCAATAACAAATTCCACTTCACGGTCTAGAAATATTCCTAGAAAGTCCTCTGGAAACACGTCAAGGAACTCGCGCACTACAACAATCATCTCCAATTTACGTTCTTCAGCTAGCACGTCTTTCATAAATGCCAGATACCCTTGGCATCCCTTTCGGAGTAACCTCCTAGCTTGCAAAGATGAAAGGATCTGTTGTGCGGAATGCACACACGACCCTAAGAACTTGAACTCCTGCTCTCCTGGCGGTTTAAACAACACTTTCCTCCTGTGGCAATCAATACAGGCACAACTGGCCAATAACTAGTCCATCCCTAGGATGATATCCAAGTCGTACAGGCTAAACACCATAAGGCTAATTGGTAGTATCCTCCCTTGAATTTCAACCGAGAAGTCACAAACTACCTGGCTACACCCTACCACAAATCCATACGATGTAGGCACCACCAGTTCATAATTTAACGATTGCACCTCTAATCCACATAGTTTAACAAATCCACGAGAAATAAAAGAATGTGTTGCCCCAGAGTCAAATAATACAACAACTTTATGAGAAAACATGAAAATGATACTTGTGACTACATCACCAGCATTCTCAGCATCGCCTGGAGTCAGAGAGTACACCCTAACCTGGGCTGTACCCCCTTGCTAACAACCATGCTGTGCCTGCATATTTCCTCTGTATGGCGATTGTGGGGCCTTGTTGCTTCCCTGCATGCAACAATCTCTCCCCTTATGTCCCTGTTTACCACACCGCATGCAAGCCTCCGTAGTCATCCAACACTGCCTAACATGCCTCTTGCCACACAAAGAGCAACCATAATAAGATGCAGTACCCTGAGACGTACCATCACTGTTCTTCTTCAAGTTACCCTGCCTTACCCCAGAAGACGAACTGGGAGGTGCTGGCCTCTTCTTCAAGACCTAAACCTCTGCGTCCTCTAGCAGACTCTCCTATACCACAGTGGCTTTATCAACCATAATAGCAAAGTTCTGCAATTGCAAGATCGTTGTTTGCCTACATACCTCCTTCTTGCTCGGAAACTTCCAAGCCTTCATCACCTCATCCAGAATCATAAAGGGAGCGAATCAGGATAACTCCTCCATCTCTCTACCTCTCCTGAAAACTTGATTGTTGCAAAGGTTACCTTCTGCTTCTCCGTGCAGTCTAAAACATACAAGATCTTCTCGATCTCCTGAATCTAGTTCTCAACTCGAATTGGATCTGCACTTCCTAAAAAAACCAAAGGCTTTAACCTGGTGAACTGATCGATGGAGCAACCCATCCTAGTTGTAGGATGGTCCTGACCTCTATTTGTTTGTACTACCTCAACCATAAGTTGTTGTGCAAAATCCCGTAATACACTAGTAGATTCACTGCCAGCCTCATGGCCAGCACCCTCACTACTACTGCCTCCCATGTTGGCAGTAATGTCCTTAGATTCCATCCTAAAAAGCAATTGAGAAATCCATTAGAAGGATAATAGCCTAAACATTGGCTAATACTATCATGCCATAGACTCAATCCCTTAAATTCATATCCTCAATATTGACATGCTCCATTAATTTGACATCATCATTCTAGCTCAAATTTTGCCCTTCCACTTGGAAACAAAACCGTCAATGGATTGTCGTGATTTCCTGAACCTTTCGATTGAACAAGAAAAACACAGAAGTCTATCGATGGATTTTTTTCTCCAAGTATACAAAGAAAAACCCAAGGTCTCATCCATGTCCTATACTTTGGTATATTCTAAACTACAAAAACTAACAAACCTAAGTTCTGCACATATCTCTAACCAGGCAGCACGAATCAAATCATACTTCCAAATTGTTAAGGCTCTGATACCAACGACTTGGTTATTTAAATAGACCCCGATTGCTACCATGCCTACTGAAAAATGTGTATCGGATAGCATACATCAACCACCCGCCCTACACAGCGAAATACAGGTGTATCATTGTAACATCCTCAAAATTCATACCATATTTTTTATATGTATAAATATGTATCTGTGTATTCACATCCATACCTAAGCAGCGGGAACACATATCATACAACCATTCACATATATACTATATAATACCAGAATTCAGTATATACAGACTATAGCTATACAA
This sequence comes from Malania oleifera, assembly GCF_029873635.1. NCBI lineage: Eukaryota > Viridiplantae > Streptophyta > Magnoliopsida > Santalales > Ximeniaceae > Malania > Malania oleifera. The sequence continues at coordinate 143,508,821 of NC_080417.1, forward strand.
AAATACCCCTCCAGCATCATCTACTCAAAAATATACACAACTCTGTCAAAAACTCACCCTATAACCAGGGTAATCAAACTACTCTCTATCCGCAAGCCTGATCTGCTCGCCTAACTGGCTCACCTGAAAAATGTTAAAATAATAGGGTGAGTCGACGCTCAGTAAGTGGAAATATGCTATTACTAGTGTGTGGCAACTAAGTTAAAGATACTTTTAAAATAATAACTAAACTGTAATGCAACAAATAATCTGTAAAGCATATCTTTCTTTCTTAATTTCAAATATACTGTATCGTTTGTATTTTCTACTTTTCATATTGATAATATCATACTATACTCATCATATATTCTAAAACTGTATACATATACATAACTGTGCTTTATTCTTGGACTCTGTACATCATGATTTGACCCCTCATGATAGCGTTGTGTGGTCCGTAGACGGGACTTCATCTGGTCGGCCCTCCAGATAAGTCAATATACTTTACTCTACCTCAACCCGGCCAAACCGCATCCTCTCCTAGGCTTGGGACTGGCTACTACTTTGTCAAACCAACCCCCTCAACCCAGTGAATTGGGGAGCTGCAACCTCTCCGAGCACGGCTGACGGTACCCCTTTCTCTTTGGTGTACGGGATGGAGGTTGTAGTTCCTATAGAAGTTGAGACTCCATCATTACGAGTCCTAAAAGTGGCAGAGTTGACCGAGGCAGAATGGGTGCAATCTAGATACGACCAACTGAATTCGATTGAAGAGAAAAGAATGACAGCTATAGTTCACGGACAGTTATACCAAAGGAGAATGATGAGGTCCTTTAACAAAAAAGTGCGTCCTCGACAGTTTCAAGAAGGAGACTTAGTGTTGAAAAAGATCATACCAACTCATAGCGACCCTCGAGAAAAGTGGACCCCGAACTACGAAGGGCCTTATGTTGTAAAGAAAGCATTTTCAGGAGAATCTTTGTTATTAGCAGATATGGATGGGACGGATTTGCTACACCCTATAAATTCAGATGCTGTGAAGAAATATTTTGCTTCAAGATATTGTACCGATCAATGGAATTCAATAAAATCATTTTATTCTTCATTTACATGTTGTGATTTATCTTTGTGCTCATGTTTTGATTGAATGATAGATGGCTCTTCTTGGCCGATCAGTTTTTCTAAAAAGAACCAAGTAGTGATTTATCATTTGTTAACTTGTTTGAGCCTAAACTCTTAAACCGAATTCTTCTCCAAAGTCAATTCACTAAAATTTAACCTGGCGGGTCTGACAAGTCATTTAAGGCAATAATAACTACCAAAAGGATGGCAAACCATTTTTCTGCTACCCAAAAGAAAGTGAAAAGAAGGAATCCTTTGTTACCCTTTTTTGGCCTAAAAATGCAATCCTTGTATAACCCGTCAAAGGATCACACCCCGCACTGGGACAGTTTTGAAAGGACCAGTCCCAAAATGGAAATCAAATGAAAATGAAGTTAAAATACCTTCATAAAAGAAAAAGTGAAAGTTGTCGTAAAAAGAATAATAAAAATATGAAGAAAAAAGGAAGAAGAGAGAAAGAAACAAGGGACATACTTCATATGTGATCTTTGACTAATAATTATCCTTGATAAAATCAACTATTTTTTAGCCTTATTTAACCCATTTCTTCTTTAGCCTGTATCCCCCATCTTACATTATGGTCCAAAGGAAATTCCTGACCAAATTGGTACATATTGTTGTCTTAAATGAATTGTCAGACTAAAATTGAACTACGTAATGACCTAATCCTAAAAAGGGTATGTAGCCAACTTGTTTAAATAACAAGTTCGGTCGATACCTTGCAAAAGAAGTTACAATAACTAGGGTAGAGAGGGGATTTTTGAGCCTGAGTTTCCTTATTCTTGATAAAGCCCAAACCTATGGCTTATGTTTCATCCTGAGTCTTAAAGTCCATCTTGAAATCAGAACATGAGCATGATCTCTAACACAACTCTGGCAAAGGATTTGATGGTAACATTTGAGAAAAATGAGTTCTGTTCCTAAGTAAAAAAGAAAAAGAAAAAAAGAAAGGGCGAGAGTTCTTTCATAAAAACAGGTGCAGACATCACACAGGTTAAGGTTATTCATTTTGGAGAGTTAGTTTGATAAGTTAACATCAACACCATACGACCTCAAAATACTGGTACTGAATTTTCCTTTGAAATAGCATATAGACCTAGTAAAACATCTGTTTAGTGCATTTGATTATGAGTTTTAGCAAGTGTATGTCTTGAATATGTGATCAATCTAAAAGAAAATAAAAAATCTTACTCTTCAAAACTTCAACAAAGGATGGAAAGTGGAAGGGTTTTAAGAATCAACAGTATACTGCTTGAAAAGAAGGTCCCCATTGGAAGATACAGATAGAATTAATCACAATGTCATTCCATAGAGTTGTTTATTCAAAGGGAAATTAACTTCATGACAGTGTGCGATTACAGATGCATTTAACTAGGGCAGATTCCATTTTTTGGTACCCCCATATCGGAGTAAATTGAAAATATGGCCAAATAAATGCAATAGGGATAGATTCCATATCAAGTTCCATGGGGCATTCATATTGGATTCAGAATTCGAAGACCTAGTCTAGCTCGGAGATTGGTTTGTCGATTACAAGCGCATTGGATAAAGAAAGTCCATGCATCATCAAACACTCCCTAACATGTATACATATAGCAACATGCATGTGTCACATGGCATCATTCATTCACACATGTTTTGCTATTTTCATTCTTGCCCAAACAATCCATGTTTTTCTAATGTTTGGATACGGAGGCAGATGGCCCAGGTCCAAATCATGTTGTCTATTTTGACACTAGGGCATAAGCCATCCATCCCAAAACAATGATCCACTCCAACTTTGTCAATACTAACCCTTTGCGGGTCTTTTCAATGGTAACCCTTCGCAGGCCTTGTCAATGGTAACCCCTAGCGGGTCTTTTCAATGGTAACCCTTTGTGGGTCTTTCAATGGTAACCCTTCGTGAGTCTCTTTTCAATGGTAACCCTTTGCAAGTCTTTTCAATGGTAACCCTTCGCGAGTCTCTTCAATGGTAACCCTTCGCAGGTCTCTCTTTAATGGTAACCCTTCGCAGGTCTCTTTTCAATGGTAACCCTTCGTGGGTCTTTTCAATGGTAACCCTTCACGGGTCTTGTCAATGGTAACCCTTCGCGGGTCTTTTCAATGGTAACCCTTCGTAGGTCTTGTCAATGGTAACCTTTCGCGGATCTTTTCAATGGTAATCCTTCACGGGTATTTTCAATGGTAACCCTTCGTCGGTCTCTTTTCAATGGTAACCCTTCGCGAGTCTTTTCAATTGTAACCCTTGGCGGGTATTTTCAATCGTAACCCTTCACGAGTCTCTTCAATGGTAACCCTTCATGGGTCTTTTTAATGGTAACCCTTCACGAGTCTCTCTTCAATGGTAAGCCTTCACGGGTCTTTTCAATGTCAAATAATCATGGGTCATATCAAAGTCAACCCATCGAAAATCAATTTGTCTAGGTCCCTAAGAAAGTTCCTCAGTTGTCATGAATATCTTAAAGAAGCTTGCCAACGTTCCTTTGCAACCTTAATCACTCATGTCCATCCCTGATAAGTGGAAGCAAGCATTACCTCATCAATCTAAAGGCATGAGTCAACCTTGTTGCCCAGTCAAAGTAGGTGTATTTTATCTTTATATACTTGTTCTTACAAATAACGTAGGAGAGTTCCTACTATTACCTTGAAGTAACAAAGCATATAAAGAGGGGTAACTGTAGACACCCTATTTTTGCCCGAACCCAATATAACAAATTTTTTTTTTTATTATTATCATTATTATATTATTATCATTAGTTTTAAATATTATTATTATTATCATTATTTTTTTTACTTTTCTATTATTATTTTTATTATTACTTTACTATTATTATTATTATTATTATTATTATTATTATTATTATTATTATTATTATTATATATACAAGGATAAAATAAAAAATAAAAAGAGAAAAATTGAGCCCATGGGCCATGCAAGAAAGGGGGGGCGGGCGGGGTGGGGGGTGGCGGTCCATGTGTTGTAGGGTTTTTAGGGCAAAATTGAGGAGCCACACGGCAGCTATAGAGCTGCTATGCACGCATAAGAAGAGGCAGCCGGGGGTGGAGACCAAAAAAAAAAAAAAAACAACTTCAACTTCTTCCATCTCTCCCACACGGCCTCCACACATCATTCATACAGCCAACCCTAGCCTCCTCTTCCCCTCTCCATTATTCTCTCAGCTTCACGCCGCAGCCCCCTTCGTTTCTAGCAGCCTCCAACCTCTCATCTCACAGCCGCACCAACCATTCTTTGATGTCTCTGGCTCTCTCTTCCTCTTCCATCTCTCCTCCCTTATCTCTCTTCATTCCTCTCAATCTCTCACGGTCAGATTCGCAGCTACCCCCCGTCCATCACTCCGGCCTAAGATCCCCAACCACGGCCATCGCACCAACTCCAAGCTCAGCACCGTTCGCCGTCAGCCCCTACACATGCATATCAGCTCCTATCTCTCTTCCATCCCGACGAACCAAGAACGTCGTCGCACCGGACATTCAACCAGCCTCCGGCCTCCCTCCGTCTCCGTCCAGCCACTCCTCACTCAACCAGGAAGCCACCACGACTCCGGCCACTCTCACGCAGCAAGCCAAGTAGCCCCCTACTGCTCCTCTCGTCCATCCCACTCGCCCAGCACCGCCACACTCTGGTAGCTCTATTAACTTCGGCAGCCGTCACCATCGCCCATCACCCTCGCCGTCGCCGTCGCGCACACTGCTCATCTCCTTCGCCACCCAGCCGCTCGCCGTCGTCATGCACATCTCCGCTCATCAGCTCCGGCAACGTCAACACCCGACCCCCCTCGTGTGTTCCCTACACATAAACACACACATAAAACACCATACACACACAGTAAAACACACCCAAAAACACAGACAAAGACACGCACTCCATGCACTACACACCCCACGCAGGGCTACTACTCCGAAGGTAGGATCTTTAGTTGAATTTTTTTTTTTTGTTTTTTTGTTTTATCATGTGATTTTATTTGACATTGTTCATATTATCTTCTTGTGATTTTATTTTTTTTATTTTGTTTATCCTCATGCATAGAAATAATATTATGGTGGTTTTTTTATGATGTTATAATCACACACACACACACACACACACACATATATATATATATATATATATATATATATATTTATTTATTTATTTATATTATGTTTTATCATGTAAGTGATATGGTGATTTATCATTGTTTATTGTTTTCAATAACAGATTTATATTTATATTTTATCATGGTTTATTGTTTCATACTGCTATCATATATTATTATATATTATTTGTTACTATACTATTATTATTTATTATTTATGAAAAGTGTTGCTCTTATATTCACGTGATGTCCATATTAAATTTGTTAATGTTTAGAGGATTTCATGCTAATTTTGTTTAGACAATCTCATAATTTTAGGATGTTGATCACCTTAGGTTTAAGTTCATTTGTGGTTTTAATTATTTTTACATTTTTAAAATGTGTTGATTATTTTACATTTAGGGTCTTTGTCATAATTAATGTTCATATGTTGGATTATTATTATTGTTCATATTTAATGTTTATTTCATATGTAGCATATTAATTTTTAGGGTTGTACATCAATTTTGGATTCGATTCATTTCCATAATTCCCATTTAGTGGTCATATTGAGTATTTACATATTAGTACTAGCTTTAAATTGTTTCTATAATTTCCCTATTTGCTTACCTTTGTATAATTACCTACTAAATTTAGAGTTAATTGGTTTCCATGTTTCGATCATAAGTTTGAATTGTTTCCTTAATCTTGGTAATTGCTTCCATATGTGTATCGTGTGTCAATATTAAGGTAATTATTATTTTATGCATCTTATCCTTATTATCATTATCATTATTAGAAGTTATAATTATCATTATGGTATATATTTATATATATTGTTATGTTGTTACATTATCATTGTATTGTTATATTATTATTGTTACAGCAAATATGCTTATAGTGTATCTTTTTTTTTTTTTTTTACGTAGGAACTCCAGCCACCAACAAGCCCTTCGGGCTCCCTAATACGGCACCAAACCTACAAATCAGCGTCCTTCCCCTAGGTCTCGCTGATCACGTAAAGTTTGGAATGCAGACACGACTTTCATGCATCAGTTAGACGTTCAACTAACCTGACCCCCGGGACACATCTCTATTACCATCTAAGGTCTCCACTGACTCACAGAAAACTCTCACCATCCACGGTCCCCACTAGCTCACAAAGCGAACTCTCACCATCCATGATCCCCTTTGACTCACTGAGTAAATTCTCACCATCCACAGGTACCGCTGGTTCCGTGAGTGTATTTACCTAGAATTGAACCCCCGATATTCCTTCTTACGTGCCGATGCCTTTCTACTGCATCATGCCTGTGGGGGCTGCTTATAGTGTATCTTGTTATATAGCTACATGATCTATTTGAGTATACTGTCTTATTAAGTACGTTGTTATATTTAGTATTATTAGATTATATGTTTATATTAAGAATATGATTATATTTTAATATAATGTCATTTTTAGTATTTCATTCTATATTATATATTATTATTATGATTATATTTAGTATTGCTTATTTAGTGTATATTTTTTTAGTATTTTAATATTTATTGTATTACTTTTTTTTATAGTATCTTTAGTATCCTAATATATATGGCATTTTATTACTTATTTTGGTATTTTTAATATTTTAGTAGATATGTATTCTTATTATTATTATGTGTATCATGGTAGCTTAATACTTTAGTTTATTATCCTATTATCATGTATTGAAACCTCTCAGAAATTTTTAAAATATCACAAAATTGTTTATAAAATCCTTTAAAAAAAATTCAAACAAATATGGGAGTTATTTTTGTAAAACATTTTCTTGATTTTCATCCCTATGATTGAAAAAAAAAAAAAGGTATGAACTTTCGGGCTTCACGTATCCCAATTTTGAGGGGATATATATTATATATATTTTGTGTAATTTATTGCTTTACATGTGAATTTCCAAAATTCACTAAAAGGGAGAAATTTTAAAGAGTTTTTCAATTTAATTGACGAGATAATTTCATAATTAATTAGGTACCATTCGTAAGTACAGGCGCGTAGGGGGTGCTCGTACCTTCCCCTCGTATAGCCGAACTTGCAAACCAATTTTATCCTTAATTGGATAGTAATCAAGTATTCTAACCACACTAAAAGGTTAGTGGCGACTCCATTCTTTTTTTTCTCGAAAATATTAAACACATTTTTTTTTTATTTCGCCACCCCAGGTACCCGCACTCTGGGACGTCGCGACAATACGTACCAAAGATGAAGCATGTGCCAAGCTTCAAAAGCAAGTCGTGAATGCATGAAGGGCATAAATGGGGAGTTCCTTAGACCAACCGCTGTGTCATTGTCACTTCTTACATGTGTTCTTAAACTTGGTTGGGTGATTGACCTCATTTACAAGAGAGAAGATGGGCTATACATATGTCAGGAAACATATTAAGTTGTGCATCACGTCACAACTTATAGATCCTGTCCTAGGGTGATTGTGGAATTCGTATGATCTATAATTTCATCTATTACTTAAAAATTAATATTAGAAAAAATTAAAATTTGTTAAATTAAATCTTAAAAAAAATAGGTTTCACTAAAAATGGCCAAAAAATTAATGTGTGTAAAAAAGTAAAAAAAAAAATCTAGAATTACACCTTGATTTTCATGCAAAAGTTGAAAATAATGATTTGACGCTCCTTATCATTTCGAACTGCTTTGAATCACTTGGTGTAGTCAGATTTGATAAAATGTGCGGCGAAAAATCATAAACGATGGGGCTTATGTCCCGATTTCTCGCTTTGTTCGCACATAACATATGAGTTATACTCATATTTTGATATGATGGGCTTGCTCTTTATGCGG